>NC_072896.1:100362954-100665984 GCF_027943255.1 Anastrepha obliqua | reverse complement strand
GAGGCGGAAACTAAGTACAAAAACAGCAAGCATACAAATATTTCATTTTTATTAATTTTTTTTTGTTTTAATTTTCGGGATACAGGTACGTACAGTTGCGTACGGAAGTGCGGCGATTGCTGGGTTTTTGTACTTACTGGATAGCAACCCTGCATTTAGATGCAGTGCAACGTAACGCGCAATTGTTGGAGAAGATTCATTTTTGTTTGATTTGTTCAAATATGAAAGAAATCGTTGAGAAGTGTTTTAGTTATATATTTTTTTAAATAAATATTCAAAATAAAGCAGAAATTAAAAAAATAAGTATAATATAAGAAAATAAAAATTTAACGAAACGGCAAAAGGTGCAGTAAATTGAACTAAAAAATAAACACTACAAAGGAATGCACAATTAGGCACTTGGTTTTTCATTAAGTAATATTTGTTGTTGTTTTTATTTTTTTTTATTTCTTATATTTTATCACATTTTATTTTCGGAATCGAGGCTTTTCTCGCTTTCCTCTTCGTTTGTTGACATGCATTCGCGTCACGGGCACGAAAATTGGTAAAAATGGAAAAAATTTGCCGCTGAACATCAAAAATGGCTGGTAGTCAGGCGGCATACAAAGTTACGCGTAATTGGGATATTTTGGAAACGTTGAATTGGCAAAAATAATTTTACAAAAGCTTAAAAAAAACTTTTTTTACTTTTAAATTAAGACAAAAAAGGTTAAGGTTAAAAAAAAGTTTTTTTCTTTTAATTTCAAAAATTTCTAATATAACTTCCAAAAATGCGTTTAACTTTTTGTTAAACCAAAAAGACTTTTTCACTTATCGAAAATTTGTTCCTAAAACGTATTCAATAATTTTTTTTTGTTATACAAAATTTGTAAAAAAATATTTTACTACATACCCAAATTTTTAACAAATTTTGTATATATAATATATTTTTTGTTATACAAAATTAGTAAAAAAATATTTTTTTATTATAAATTTTTGTATAAATATTTTTTTTTATACAAAATTTGTAAAAATATGTTTTTGTTATAAATTTTGTATAAATATTTTTTTGTTACACAAATAAGTAAAAAATATTTTTTTTGTTATTAATTTTGAATAAATATTTTTCTGTTACACAAAATTAGTAAACAAATATTTTTTTTGTTACAAATTTTGTAAATATATTTTTTGTTATACAAAATTTTAAATAAATATATTTTTGTTATACGAAAATAGTAAAAAAAATATTTTTTTTGTTATACAAAATTAGTAAAAAAATATTTTTTTCGTTATACAAAATTTGTAAAAAAATATTTTTTTTGTTATAAATTTTGTATAAATATTTTTTTTGTTATACAAAGTAACTAAAAAAATATTTTTTTTTGTTATAAATTTTGAATAAGGTTTGTTTTGTTATACAAAATTAATAAAAAAGTATATTTTTTGTTATAAATTTTAAATAAATATTTTTTGATATACAAAATTAGTAAAAAAAATTTTTTTTATTTGTTTGTTATAAATTTTGTAAATATATTTTTTGTTATACAAAATTTTAAATAAATATATTTTTGTTATACGAAAATGGTAAAAAAAATATTTTTTTTGTTATACAAAATTAGTAAAAAAATATTTTTTTCGTTATACAAAATTTGTAAAAAAATATTTTTTTTATTATAAATTTTGTATAAATATTTTTTTTTGTTATACAAAGTAACTAAAAAAATATTTTTTTTTTGTTATAAATTTTGAATAAGGTTTGTTTTGTTATACAAAATTAATAAAAAAATATATTTTTTGTTATAAATTTTAAATAAATATTTTTTGATATACAAAATTAGTAAAAAATTTTTTTTTTGTTATAAATTTTATATAAATATTTTTTTGTTATACAAAATTAGTAAACAAATTTTGTTTTGTTATAAATTTTGTATAAATATTTTTTTGTTACACAAAATAAGTAAAAAATATTTTTTTTGTTAAAAATTTTGAATAAATATTTTTCTGTTATACAAAATTAGTAAACAAATATTTGTTTGTTATAAATTTTGTATAAATATTTTTTTGTTATATAAAATTAGTTGAAAATAATTTTTTTTGTTATAAATTTTGTATAAATATTTTTTTGTTATACAAAATTATTAAAAATATATTTTTTTAATACGGTTTTTAGAACAAATTTTTGATAATTTTTTTACCGCAAAACATGTTTTAATAGTTTTTTAGTTATCAATAATTTTATAGATTTTTTATGTAACAAAAATATTATAATGATTAAAAATAAATTTTTTTTATTATTTACTGGTTAATAAAAATATTAGTCATGAATAATTTTATTGAGTTATTATGCAACAAAAGTATTAGTTTTCGTTATTATTCATTTTTTTTTATATTATTTAACAAAAATATTAGTTTTCATTATTTTTTTTATTTTGTGTTCAGTTTTTTTAGGGTAGCATTTAACAAAAATCTCAGTTTACATTTAGGTAGTCAAAAAACATATTAGTCAATAAATCAAATTAACAACACAAAAACTCATTTCAAAAACAAAAACATATGTGTTGTTGATTAATTGCTATGTTTTTCGTTTTCAAATATGCCTGTTGTCAAAGGCTTAAGAACGATGCTCAAAAATTAGCGTGATCGTTAGTAAGCCAACTTCGAAAACAGTGCCGCCGTTAGGTCTATAGTGGTAGTAGTTGTTGTTTTTTTTTTGTAATTTATTTATTTATTATGTTGTGTATTGCTGCAGTGTAGAAAATGTCACTTTTATGTTAGTCACAATAAAAATATTTTTTTTCTGTTGGCTTTTAATTTCAACATTTTATACATTTTTAATAAATTTTAAACTACTTTAGTTAGTACCTACACCTTGGGTATACAAATTGCCCGGCCTGTGTTTGTTACAATAAACCTTTACATAATATATGTATGTATGTAACTACTACAAACTCAACAGTGCTTCATTCAAAAAACACCAGGATTGGCAGCTTTCGCTAACTTTTTTTTTAAATATATATTTGAATGCTTGATTTTAGCGTGGGCTCAAAAATGTTAAAAATCAATTTTGTTTTATTTTTATTTTTTTGGTTTTTGTTTTTGTTATTTACAATGCGCACATGTGGGAGACTTGCAACGAAATTCTACTGTTGAATATTTAAATTTTTTTTAAATATGAAATATTTTGTTATATTTCTAATTATTTTTGGAAATAAGGATACTATAAACTAAACAAAAATCGAAAATAAGTTTACGAATTTACACTCATTTCCAAAAAAACTGTATTAGCTTATATTATTTTGACATACATATTTGCTGTCAAAATGGAGGAAAAAGGCATATTTTGCTCCATTTCTAATTTTCTTCAAAAAAATTTGCACTGCATATATTTTCATTCGAATGCATTTTCAATTGGATTTTATTTTTATACTCATGTGTTAACGTACTATGAAAATTAAATGTAAATAAAAAACACATTACATGGAAAGGTCTAATTTGCAATTTTTTTTCAACAAAAAACCCAAAATATTATACTTCAAATCGAACAAAAAATGGTGCACAGTAAGTAAATAAAAATTAACTTAAATTTTGAACTCAAAGGAATTGCGCCAATCGGTGTCAATTTTGCTTGGAAAATTACTACATATTTACAAAAAAATAATCAAAGAAAAAATAAAGGCATATAATTTTTTTTTTTAATATTCTTTTCTCTTTAACTGTCTGATTCACGCTACTGGTTTGACAGTTATCGAACCGTTATATTTTGCATCAATTCAGCGTGTTCATTGCTTTTGTAGCCTAAGCCGTACTAGTTTGCGTAATGGTTAGTAAACGGTAAACAAAAGTTAAACAAAAAATTGTTTTATATATTAACTCAAAAAGTCCCATAAAAAAAAAAATTATAACACTATTTCTTCGCATAAACAATTGTTAGTCTAAGCAAAATAAATGTTAAAAAATAAGAAAAATCGTTTAATAAGAGAAAATTATTTATAAATTGTAAAAATTGCATGTTGGTCAACGAGGCACTTACGTCAAGCGGCTTCTTCAACACAATCCAACCCGACTCGGCCTGTATGTCGAAATACTCCAAATCGTTGGGATTGAAGGGTGCACTCAAGCTGTACACTATGGCACCATTATTGTCGGCATCCTCATCGGAGGCGGAGACGCGCAATATGTTTGTGCCGATGCTGGCATCTTGTTTCACGTTTTCAACATATTTCTGTTAAAAAACACAGATTTTGTTTGTTAACATTTATAATTTAAATAATATTTTTCATTCAACTCACCTGTCGATCAAATAGTGGTGGATTATCGTTAACATCTGTAATCTCGACTGTAAACGAGCAGACGCCCTCTAAGCTGGGTTCACCCTGATCTGTCGCTTTGACGGTAACCGAAACGAATTTGCCATCGTCACCTTCACGATCGAACACTTTGTTGGTGGACACTTCGCCTGTCTCTTCGTCTACGGTGAATTTGGTGCCCTTCTGATTTGGCTGTTGGACGATTGAGTATTTGACCTGGAAGAGAAAGTGTCAAGTTAAAATTTTTCAAAATCTTCACATATGTTTGTATATAAGATGGATTTGATTAGTGATTAATTTCAGAATAATTTTTTATTGAAAGAGTACTCCAAAACAGGTGTGATTATGTCCCTCACGCTAGATGAGAATTACTATATTTTTTTTTTTTTAATTTAAAGTTTCTCCCTAACCGCTGAGTATACGAAAGCGAAGAGAAGCGCGGTAGCTACATTAAACGGTTATTCAGTCACGATGTCGTACTGGACGGCGCACACTGGGGATTTAGCGGAAGAAAGTCAAATTTGCAACATACCACCTACGCAATGTTTAATGGTATTTCTAAATTCCAGAATAGAACCAACAATAAAATCAAAAAGAATTACTAAACTCCGACTTACAGTTTTTTTTATAGATATGTCAAAAGTATAATTTTTTTATAGTATTGAACTGACTAAGAAAAAACTTCAAAACCCAAGGTGGTTTTTTTCCTTTTGCTTGAGCCGACTTCCAATTTTTTATTTTTCATTTAGGGTACGATATTTTTATATATTTTAGCCGGAAGAACAAAGGCTGTAAAGCATTTGATTATCTATTTATAATTAATTTTACGAAAAAAAAAAATCATATTTCTTCATATTCTTGGATCTGCAAGTTGAGCTACATTTACCTACGGTCAGAAACTAGTATCAACGTGTTGCTTAATAGCGTCTCTTTCAGTTTTAATCAATTGCAGGTGCCACCAGGTGCCACCAGGCGCCACTGATTATTTTTTGGCAATGATAAAAATTTTCATATTTTTTCAAATAACGCAGTAGTATATATTTCTATATGGAAAAAACATTGATTTTCAACATTTTTTTTTTTAAACAGTTTTTAAACATTGTTTTAAATCATGTTCTTTCCATATATTTTTAAAAATAAAATTTATGAATTTTAAAAAACATCGTTTTTTAAAATTTTTTTAAAAAATAGTTTTTTAAACATGTTCTTTTCATACACAAATATATACAACTTCGTTAGTAGTAAAAATGTAAATATTTTTTGGGATGTATACTTTTTTCCGTACCTCTGTACAAAAATCCCCAGTGTGCGGCGGTCGGGTGAACAACGTGCGTTCGCAGTCAAAGCATATTTCAAGGCAAATGATTCGTGTGCAACTACTCTTCGTAGATTTTGTTCAAGCTAAAATATTCCAAGTTTACGTGATGCCCCAGATTTGATGCGTTCATGGGGGCGATGGTAACGCGCAATGAGCTCGATGGCAAACAGCCCACGGCCGAGGTTCTAGCCGGGCAAGAAAATGAAATGAAAATTCCCCTATGGTCGTAGTAATTTATGACTCAAAGAGTTTAAATTGGTATAAAAACCAAGCAGCTAGCTAAACCATTTTTTATACGTAGTTTCTTTAGCTTATCCACATTTTACAATTCTTATTGAGGCTTATGAAATATTTCAAATGGCACGTTTACAAACCCTTCCTAGCTCAAAGAAATGCAAAGAGAGAAGAGAAAAAACTTGAAGGGTGACCCCTTGTATACAGAACCCTTGGTAAAAATAATCATCGCCATTTGATTATAAGAATTTCGATACTACTGTAATAATCCAGTTATACGAGTACCTATGTTTTCAGACTCTTAATAAAACTCACTATTTCGCATCTTCAATATAAATAATGTACTGATAGTTTCTTCCGCGTCTTATTGTCATATAAACTAACCCCTCAAATGCTGATTAATTGATATAAAATATAGTCTATCTAACAGAAACGTGACCAAGTCAATTAAAACCTAGAGTTCCCTTATAATCACCTACCCTGTCAGAAAGCAAAATAGATTAACGAAAGCAACGCAAGACTGAGTCTTGTCGAGGCCGTATTCTCCCGAGTGGAGTAAACATGATAAAAAACCATTTCAATGCTGCTAAGTAGGTGTATCCCTTCCCAATACGCGTTATGCGGGGTGTTAGTTTTATGATACATTTGCAATGCGCACGATGTTGTCACGTGCATCTGCAGCAAAATATTTGCAGAAGTCGAAGACTTTCATAAATAAATGGGTGCAAGGGTATACCGAAGTTAGAAACCTTTACAGTGTCCCCGGCCGATTTCCACAAAAAACTACCTCTCAAAGTCAAGATCAGAAAATCATTGGCTGAAGAAATTTGATGGAAAAGTGATCTTAAGTGAGGTTCTAGTCAAAATCGACCAACAAAAATTTAATTTTTTTGTATTACTTTATTTTCATCCTTAAGGTCTTAAAAATGTGAAGGCATTTACGAAGGCATATGAAGGATTTTACGAGGTATAGCTTATAGACGAGAGAGTGTATTGGCTGAAAAACAAGTAGAAGCGCCCGCTTGGAGCCGCTTCGAGGTGAGGCGCCTGAGCGGCTTATCTATACTACAGGTAGTAAGTTGGTGCCCCTCGCAAAAAATTTCTATTCAGAGTAACATATTTTAGTAACGTTTCGAATCTCTGGCAAGTGACAGTGATCGAAAATGCTGATCACGCGAAAATCAGTGGGAGATACTTGTCCGTATCGGCCACGAAAAAAGAAATTTTATTACAATCCAGATCAAATTGAAGGAGAAACAGAATATGCCAGTACTTCGGCCAAAAAAAATGAAAGACGCGAGTTACGATGATATTGAAATTGACGGTGGCCATAGTAATGTCATTTTCAATTTTTCGACTTTTCTCAACTTTTTATCTGAATGTCTAAAGTGTACAAAATGTGACAGTGATGTAACTTTTTCTCATACGTGTGAACATGGACTTGATTTTAATTTAGTAATCAAGTGCAAGTGTAATAATCAACAACGCGTTTCTTCGAGCCCTTTAGTAAATAGTGCGTACGAAATAAATTGTGGCGAACAAGCAATCAGAATAGCAGCGTATATAGCTTCCAGCATCTTCAATGAAGGCTATTCATCAGTATGAAAAACCATGGAGATATTGGAGTTTGTCATAGAAATAAATAGTAAAAACTTTGCCGCGAAGACGGACGATGACATCACATCAGCGGTGGCGACTCTATCAGTGTTGGCGAAAAAGGCCAGAACTGACAAATCAGCACCAAAGTTGAGCAAAAACAGCCTTTTGAAGATGAGGAAAGAATCCTGTATATTGCGGGAATACCTGATTAGATGTAGGTGTAAAACAAAACATTATATACGATTTTTTCTTCGTCAAACTGTAAACGCGTTTTTCTCGAAACACCTTTTTTTGCCTGCGGGGCGCGATTCTGCTTCAACGACTACATCGATTTCGACGTTTGGTGGCTCAAATTAAAGCTTATTCAATTTAGGGGGCCTTCAGGAAGCGTTTTTTGTTAAAAAGAAAATTTTAGTATTGTTTTTTTTTAACGTTAAAACAAATGAAAAGAGGCAAAAAAGGTGTTTTTTTTTCAAGGGTCACCATTTTTTTTAAAAAGGTTTTTTTTAAAAATCGGAATTTCATAAGGCCCCCCAAATTTCGTCTGCCTTAAGATTTTTTTGGGTTTTTTCGTTTCATATCACCTGGCAGGGCTGTAGAGTGCCCCGCGCACACTGTCCACCGCCGCGCACGACCATCGTCAGTGAGGGCTGGAGCTGCCATTTTATATTATTTTTACTCGAAAAATTTTTGTAAACTTTTTAAAATATAGACAAATAAATGGCACAAAAGTTTAAAAAAAATAATACGTACATATATACTCTCAAAAAAAAAAATTAGGAAATTACGCACATTTTCGGGCCTTTGGACTAGAACCTCCCCTTAATGTATCCAAATACTGCCCTCCTCACACACCTGATTTGGGCAGCGCCTGCTTTTCTTCTGTAGAGCTATTTAAAGAAAGAAATGTACAGTAAAAACCTGAAACACTCAACTCTCGGAAGGACAATATTAGCGAGGAAATCGATCTCATAACCCGAGAAGTGCGGTAAAATATTATGAAAAGTGCAGAAAAAATTGCTTAAATGTGCGTCAGTGGAAATGGTCCCATCGTCTCTATATTGCTATTCATCCAAAGAATTATGTTGTACTAAATAAAATTTAACCGGAAGAAATCAAAATTGATTCACTTTAAATTAAGTTGCTTATAGTTCTCATGGGTCAAGAATAGATGAAACAGCCTGTAATTTTCTTATATAAATGTTGAATTATTGATTCCTATATATCACCGGCATAAAGGTTTTAGAAAATGGGGTATGAGACTTTCTAAGCAAACATAAGTGGATTATACTGTTTAAAAAAAGCATAACGCTAATTTACCTCAGATTAGATATTCTAATTTCTCAAATTTTCCCAAATCTCGACCACTAGGAAATATACCAATGCCTTTTATATTTATTTATTTGCCGTAACAATTGTGCAGTAGTTATATTTATATTATTTTCACTTTATTGCTCATTAATCGTAAATAACTGTTTGCCATTGAATTTCTTTATTAGGCCATGATTAACTCGGAGCGAACTTGTAGAATTCCATGAAAAATCTCAAATTAACTTGCCAACGAAAATAAGGTCATTTTTTTCAATACAATCACAGGAACAAAAGAAAAATGCGCTATGGTTTCGCTGAAGTACGCTCTCCATTTTGACGGTCATACACTTGTGAAGCTCAACAAGCTGCCTATATTGCTAGATATATTTTACTGGTTATTATACTGAATTTTCTTTCCTACCGCAAGGTAGTTAGCGCTTGAGTATTTGTACAAACTTTTGGTATTATTTTGCTGTTCACTCATTTGCATTGTGTAGCCATTGAATTTACGGTGTTGGTCGGGCGAAAATGGTTCGTGTTTGGGCCATTTTTAATGTTCAACTTTATTAATTGACTACATAAATTTCTACTAAGCTGGCTAAGGTGGGCAGCTACAATATGTAAAGAGCTATACTATTTATTACAGTACATTAGGGTGATGCACAAGAAGTGGAAGTACTAAATATTGCATATAATTCTTTAAGCGTGTTGAAAGAGAGAGAAAATATCAGGATTTTTTTATGGCGATCCACATTTTAGGGTGATTCCAACTGTGGATGAAAGTACTAGCCCCATATGTATAGTAAAACTCCCAAGGGTTTCTGCATTCTAAGGTATATATTTTTTGAGGCTTATCAAAAGAGTCAAAAAATTATTAAAATACTTCTCTGAGCGGTATGCTGACAGGCCACAATTTGCTACCGGCGCCCGCATACAAGAAAGGAATCACAAACAACGATAGCTGCAGATTTTGCAATGAACTAGAAGAGAGGGAAACGCTAGAACACCTTCTATGTTCCTGTCCTGCATTAGCTAGAACCAGATTAAAATGCTTAGGAGCTTTACAATATGAGAAGTTAGAAAACCTCTCGGGGATAGAGCTCCAAAACTTACTCAGATTCGCAAAATACGCAGCCGTATCACAAGATGTCTACTACAAAGAAACGTAAGGGTCTAGCTTCATCTGGTAATACTAAGGATCAATAGGTCTATGTGATGGCTTTCAGCCAGCCATGTCAACCTAACCTAACCTATCTGAGCGAAATAACTATTTGGAATATACATATATAGTAGAAATTGGTGAGAAATATTTTTAGAGCATATTTTAAACAATTATTCCATCAAAATGGTGTCGTTTTGACTCTTTTTTGGATTAGTTTGAAGAACAATGCATTTGTAAAGTCGCCCTCTAATGTGTTCTATGAAATTATTTTTCGGGAAATTTTACTATGGGTCATCTCACACAAAATCTGCATAAAATAGGCGTAAAAGTCAACAGAAACTAAAGCAGCTAATAGTAATCAAGTTCTGCTTAACACATTCATGATGGATGACGCCCAATGTCGCCGAATGGAGCGCTCAAAGTGGTGGATACCTACAGAGGCATCTATAGACTATGAGGTAGTCATGCCAAATAGCACGTGCTTTGTGTTTATACATAGTAATTTACAGTAATTTTTGTAATGGAATATTACTCAGAATATTTCGGAGACATATGAAGATTCATTATCAAATATCGTTGAAAATGAAAGTGACAGTGAGGATTCTGAATTCAACCTATACGAAAAAACTGCGAATGAAGTGAAGAAAAAGTAGAAGTTGAAGAAAGTGATAAGGATTGGTCGGATTTTTAAATAGAAAGATGTAATGAGCAAAATGAAGGAGCTTCTGGACTGAAAATCTTTCCAAACAATCCTCAAAGCATTGCCGATCTGACATCTTTATTCGTTGGGGAAGACAAGAATCGATATCATAATGCAAATAGCCCAAAATATAAAAAAACGTGAACATGGATGTAAATGGGTTGATATCACAGTTTGGGAAATGAAAAAAGTATTTGGTCTTATATTAATATACTTATGGGATTAGTAAGGAAAAACAAAATATATAATAATTGGTCGAAACAACAACTTTTAGAAACTCCAGTTTTCGGTACTACCATGAGTAGAGATCGGTTTTTTTTCAAATTTGTACTTTCCAACATTTCTTCGATAACTCAACTGCTTATTCAACGGAAAAGAGGTTAATAAAAGTACAAGCCCTGATATATCAAATTCTAATACCGAAAAAGTAACCAATGAGCCCTCAACTTCTACACGAACGCCCCGTTTTGACTCAACAATAAGGTCATCAGGAAATATAAAACATTACGAATTAGTGAAAATTTTGAACAACGGTAAGACAGCAAAAAAAAGTTGTCGTGTATGTTATTAGCACAAAATACGTCGAGATACGTCATACATGTGTAAGAACTGTAAAGTTCCCCTACATATTGAAAAATGTTTTGAAGCATACCATACAAAAAAAAAATATTGAATTATAATGAAATTTCAAAATTATTGAAAAATATGTTTATAATAAATAATAAAAATATTTTGAAGCATAATATCAAACCCTAATTTTTGTGTATAAACAAGTCCTATGCTCCCTTCTTTAAAATTCAATTCAAAAATATTAATTACATAAAAAATTATAGCAATTTTTGTAAACCTATGCGCGGCTGTAGCAATTGACAAAAAACGGCCCCGTACCCACAGTAAGCACAGACAGCAACGCCCCGTCGAGAATGTGTTAAGATATAGGCTCATAGGCATTTATGGTACGTTGCGAATGCACAAAGCTGCTATTTGTAATGCAATTTTTAGAGCCTTCGAAAAGTATTTGATCGTTCGTGCTCTAAATTTTATTTGTGTCTGAATTTTATTTATAGATATACACCTGGTTTTAAGTATAAAATATCCTACAAAACTATTCATATTCTTCGGATACATAATTTTAATTTAATTGGTTATAAAAATCTTTTACCTAGACTCTAGTACTTCAGTCTTAATTTGATTCCTTTCCATCTTCAAACTATGACTAAATTTCTGCCCGTTGACCCAAGGCCAATGACATTTTATGTGTTTTAGTGTATTTTATATGAAAAAGGGCCTCTTTGGCAATTTTTTTTTTTTTTGAAAGCTCTAAAAAATAATATTTTTGTTGGATGAGCATTAATATTGGCCCGCAAAACCTGCCGAATTGTTACATTTTAATTGAAATAATAATCTAATTTGAATAATAAAAATAGAAACTGACAAAAAAGCTCAATTATAGGTTTACTTTGCGGTCCTGTAACAAACAGTTAATATACTTTTTTAACAATTTTGTGTTTTGAGCTTTGAAAAATATGAAGTTTTAGGTGAAGGGCCTTTTCCTGTGTACTCTGCGTTAATTAACAATTGCAGCAGAACTTATTGACAAGTTTTTACGATTTCTTAATTTATTTTTTAATTTTAATAATTATTTTTATAAAAATATAGTTCTTTTTTCCAAAACAAAAACATAAATCCAAGTTTCAACTTTTGTTTAAATTTGAAAAAACAATAACCCATCAACAAATTTTCTTACTCTTCAATCAGAATCTTTAGAAAAATATCCAGTATGCTTTTTTATTGTCCCCTAAATTTTGGTATAAAAAGTGCAAAGTTTAAAGCAACTCAAAATTGCATGGCTTTTTGCCAATTTTGTTTCTGGCTGTTTTGTGCATGTCACGAATGCTCGATATTTTTTTATATATAAGAAAGCACCTAACGCCCGTCAGCAAAAAAATTATCAAAAATCAATGGGATTTTTGAGGTAGTTTAGATTTGCATTTTAGAGGACGAAAATTTGCCTAAAGGGTGGTTAAATTTTAAGGGCCCATGTTGAATGTGAACCACACCTAAACGTCAAGATTGTTTCTGCATTTCATTTGACATTTTTCAATCTCAGACTAACTCAATTTAAATCAGGGAAAGGCGCACAATCGAGCAACGCGTTAAAGTTATTCAGGCTTATTATGAAAACGGGCGTTCAAATCAAAATGCATATCGCGCACTTCGTGAAGAAAATCATCTTCAGTGATGAGGCACATTTTCACCTCAGTGGATTCGTCAATAAGCAGAATTGCCGCATTTGGGCGAATGATAATCCAAGAGTTATTGCCGAAAAACCAATGCACCCACAAATAGTGACTTTTTGGTGCGGTTTATGGGCCGGCGGCATCATAGGGCCGGTCAGGCAATTACTGTGAATAGTGTTCGCTATCGTGAGATGATAACGAACTTTTTATGGCCCGAATTGGAAGATATGTGGTTTCAAGAGGACGGTGCCACTTGTCACACAGCTAACGAAACAATGACTCTTTTGCGCGAAAAATTTGATGGCCGAATAATCTCACGACGCGGCGATGTCAATTGACCGCCAAGATCATGTGATTTGACACCGTTGGACTTCTTTATTTGAGGTTATTTGAAAGAAAAGGTGTACGTCGATAAACCAGCAACAATTCAAGACCTAAGGGATGAGATAATTCGACACATTAACGGCATAGAACCTCAATTATGCCTCAGCGTCATCGAAAATTCAGACCATCGGATGGAGGTGTGCCGCCGAGGCCGATGAAAATTTGTTGCATAAAAGCAGGAAGCTTTAATTTTTTTGGTTTTTTAGTTTAATGAACTGTATTTCCATAAAACAAAAAATATTAATATTTATATTAAATGAGAGACAAATAAATAGTTAAAGCTTAGCAATAAATATCTGTGCAATAGTTTTCTATGGCAGTGTAGAAAAGTTAAATATTTCAATGGCTTTGCAGTATCACTAAATATTAAGAGAAGTCAAAACAACGAAAGAAATACAGGTATTTTCTTTTACATTGCAGGTACTTTTCCTATGCAATACACTTCTGAAGGGTGGCGCCACAAATTTTTAGTACATCAACTTTTTTTTATGCCACCCTAACGTACAGGTGGTATATACTATACACACATCCATATTTCCTTCGGCTATTGCTTTTGTGCCTGTGTGCTCACGCAATTTTTATCCTTGCTACTGGAAAATAGTTTCTAATTTTCTCAACGCCAGCGCCACCACCATTCACCACCGCCTTGATATTACCATTCTAATTTTAAAGGATTTCTTTATTGCTTTTCTATGTAAAACAAAATCGACATTTTCTTAGTGCCCACACTCACCAAACACTAATCAACCCTATAGAGTGCTGGTCAACCCCCTACTGTGTTGTAGAAATCTTAATTACCTACCCCTCGAATGAAATGAGCTACGAAAGTGAAAAATATTCAAAACATACCTGTCCATTGACGCCTTTATCCTCATCAGTGGCGACCACTTTTATCACCGGACTCCCGTTGGGTGCACCCTCTTCCACTTTTGGATAGTAAGTGCCGCAATCCTTAAATACCGGCTTGTTGTCATTTACATCGGTGATGAAGACCACAACGACAGCGGTGGAGGTGTGTATGGTGTGATCACCATTAGCACAACACGAACCATCATCCATTGCTGTCACATTCAATTCATACTTGTCACGATCCAGTGAAATAGCTTTATTATGTAAGCGTATCACACCAGTTATATCCTCGATAACGAATTGCCCAGAAGAGGTGCCACCACCGACAAAACCAAAACGTACATTGTCACCATCTTTATCGGAGGCCACAACAGTTGTGACGAGCGTATTCGGTCCGGCATTCTCATCCACATTCGGTGTATAGACCTGTTGTGAAAATTTTGGCTCCTCATCGTTCTTGTTTTTCGTATAGACGCGTACAGTGGCAGTGCCAGATTTGGAAGGTTCGCCTTTATCTTTCGCTGTGACAATGAATTCATAGTAGGCATTGTTGTTATCGGCATCCAGTTGTTTATTATTGACAATAATGCCATTCGAGTCCACCGCAAAGTGATCATCCGAGACGAGATATTCTATTTCAGCATTTGCACCCGAATCAGAATCCATTGCTTTGACGCGTAGTATGCTCGTACCGAGAGGAATGTCTTCATCCACATTATGTGCTTGATAATCAGGTAGCTCGAATTTCGGTGCATTGTCGTTGACGTCGGTGACGCGTATGGTTAGCTATAGGGGAGAAGAAAAATAAAGAAATTAGAAGAGTTGCTGATTGTTAAATTATAGTTCAAGTATTAAAAAAGGCGTATGATTCAAAAAATTTTCAATAGCCCTGCAGCGAACTACGCCCTTTTTCAGTTTTGAGAGCTTTGCGGTTCTAAATATCTATTTTCGTCTGTCGGAAATCGGAAGGTAAAAATGTTGGCTATATTTGATTTTAATTCGGTGAGATAAACATAGCTAGGAATACGCGATTTATACTAAACATGAGCCATTTCGATAGATTTTTTCCCATTTGGAAGGCAATTTCCTAATTTCACTTCTAAAGAAGTACTCGTCCTTATTGGTAAAAAACTTGACCAGTTCACAAGCCATTTTTGAGGTCAGCTATGTACCATTAAGAGAATTTTAGAAATACTTGAAAAGGTGTAATAAATGCTTGCTTCCAAGTCTGAACTATACTGCGCATGTGATAAAGTCTGCTCTCCTAACCTTTCGAAGCATGTGGCGCGTTGTTAAAAATGTGTTAGGACTGCGGTTGTTGGCACACAACACCTTTACTATTTAAAAATTTTGGCCGTTCCTTGTGAATCGTTTACTTTAATCTAGCCAGTTCTTGGCAGTCGAATTCAGTGTTTGATCCGATGAGACCAGCTCATAATGGACGATTTTCTACCAATCCTACTAAACACGGAGCAAAATGTGATTATTAATCCGTACGTGGAGATGTTGTTGCTGTAGCAGTTTATTAAACCCTGCCAGTGCAATGTAGGTACCGGTCGTCTTCGTTTAACTCCTCTAATGGTAGGCTCAGGAAACGCGCTGTTTTAACAGGTTGGGCCCAGAGGGAGAGTGATGTTAGGTGCGTAAGTTTGATGGGACATGTGAAAAGGTGGTTAGTAATGTGCGGAGTGCCTTCATATGCTGGACTTATGTTGGGTATGTCGGGGTCGATTTTAGATAGGTAGAAGTTTAGTTTGCTGCAGTTTCTAGAAGGTAATTGTGCCAAAGATAAGCGGGTCTCTCGGGGTAGTTGAAGCTCTTGTTGTTAGTATAGCAGCAGTCCTTGGCCAGATATAAATCCGGGTCGTTCCGGTAACGTAGAACCGACTGTCGTGGGAACGTGAAGCTCTGTAGCTCTTCATCTGCTATGGGTGGTGGTTGGACTCCGATGTCGGCATTCAGAGGACGGGAGTTTGAGAAGGTGGTAAGTGTCCCCCGATAAATGTCATTTGCGTCTGTCTCTATATACTGTCCGGTCCAATAGTTGTAGTTTCGTTTTATCTTAGATCTCATCAGAATAGTTCAAAATATGCCTTTTGACGTGCCAGCGAGGCAGCTCAGGTTCAAGCAGGTGCTTACAGGGGTGAAATCTTCGGTACTACCCCAGCAGATTCTGCTCTTTGTCGAGAAGCATTAGTGTCTCATTGTGTAGGTGTTGTTGGGGACACATCAGGAGGCATCCCGTGGCTGTCTTGATTGCAGTTTTTTGGCATGCCTGAAGCTTAATCCAATGAAAATCACTAGTGCCAGGCGGCCAGACGGCGCAGCATTGTTCAGAACCGGCCGGTCAACAACATTACTTTGTCTTTGCGCCAAGTACAGCCGGCAAGCGATTTGATGGCCATATTACGGTTTTGTACTTTAGTAGCAATTGCGCTTGTGTGCGCAGAACAGGAGAGCAAACTTTCAAAGGTGGAGAGCAAACTATCATGCTCATGGCAGCCGATTCTACATTACTTGAATGACTCGGGTTTTGTCCGACAAAGGAATGCCGGCCCAGTAAACTAGCCTTGTCTAGTGCACCGTACTTGGAGATCGTGTGGGCCGGCTAACCGGATTTTGAGCACGATCATTTCGGTCTTTTTATACATATACATTTTTTATCGCCAGTTACCATCCGTTTCCAAAAATGGCTCGACTATGTTATTTTCCAGCATAGAATCATCGAATCATAGAACCTCTTCTTAAGATCAGCCTCATGTAAGTGGTTTCAAATGGGTTACTAACTAATCTTCAGTTCTTGGGTTATGGCATAAGCGCTCACGATGCGCTGCAACTTGATGTTTCCCGTGATTTTTTTGAAATTTTCAACGATTGGCCTACAAAAGCATATCTTATATTGGATGTCCATATTATCAGAACCGCTTTGCCCCACAATAAGTCTCTGTCCTATGAGGTAGTAAAATATCTCCTCGTGAGGTATGACTCTCTGAGGATGGTCAGAACATTTTAGTTCACTTACAAGTAATATTTTCTTTTACTAGTAGTTTGTAATATTTATCACAAATACTCTGCGCACTGTAAGTCACGTCTTCTATATTCTTTAACCTATTTTTTTTTCATACCAACAGTGGCTCATTTTTATTACTCTCCAATAGTCAATATTATTGATAAATGGGTATTGAATGCGCTTTTTAACAATTTTAGTGCACACATGAATGCATCTGAATTGTGAGTGTGGCCATCGACACACATTTTTATTTTCATATTTACATCTGCATATCCGCTGCTTATCCGCTTATGCCATGAATCCTTTCACAATTCTTTAACTGCTTATGTGAATTACATGAAGGCATACAAAGGAAGGCAACCAGAATCATACGGACATATATACATTACATTTATTTGTGTGTTTGTGCATGCGCATACCTCAACGGATGTGGAGAAACCACCCGAATCTTCGGTGGCAGTAACTATCAGCGAGTAGACGTGCGGCTGTCGTAAATCTTCGAAATCCAATTCTTTCGCCAACTTAACGATGCCCGACGATGGACCAATATTGAATGTACCAGCGCCTTGTCCTTGTGCCTTCAACGTGTAGCGTATCTCACGATCTGCAAAAGATTTCGCCTTCACCGAGATGATGCTGAAAGGAAGAAGAAGAAAATATGGTACGTGAGTGCCTGCGTTCATACATAAGTAAGTAGGAGGTGTAGGTAAGTGGCATAATAAGTAGCTATGCACGTATGTATGTACATATGTATGTATTTTTATAACAACATGATTATATTATTTTCGTTACGCTTTTTCCTTCTGCTTCTTCTTTTCACAATATTTTTGGTTACATAAAATGGAAAATAAATCGGAAATATGCCAGCACAATGATCGATATGACAGAATGATTTTCTTTTTGTTTTTTATTTTTGTGCTTGACGAAAGCAAGTTTTCATATGCATGGGTGGGTGTGCACGCTTTGGTTAGCATATTTTTTTTTTGCCGATTCAGGAAATGTCTCCATGTGTCCTTCCGTTTACATTTTTCATTTTACATAAAATGTCATTTGACAGTTGTTTTCCTATCGGAATTTCAATGAGCCGTATGTGACCAAGTCGGTCAGTCGTACTGGCGCTTAATCGCTCAGCTGTGTAGCTGTTCAGGTACTGGCTCTGTTCTTTCTGTCGCTTAATTTGTTTCTGCGCACATTTTGGCTTTGCACAACTTTATTGGAATGTAATTTGCATATTTTATTACAATATAATATAATTCAGGGCCTGTGTGTGTGCGTGTGTGCGAGTACTTTATATGAATAGTTGGCTGTTTATGCTTGTGAATGTGTAAGTGGGTCTCTGTAACTACCCTGGAGTGAAAAGTCAAAGCACTCAGTAAGTATTTTAGGTCATGAAATAGTATTTGATGGAAGAAGTCATACTGGTTCGCGAGTGGTCACAATTGTACTAGTTGAAAAATGCCCGATTATAGGTAAGTTAGTTTTATTAAATATAATATTAAATATTATTATTACATTTTATATTAAATATGATATTAAATATTTTTTTCTGCTATTACAAATATAATTGCTGCAAACGTTGAGAATGCCAGATTGAGAATTAGACGAATATGAATGTTGATGGAGTTAATCGTCTGCGCAGTTAATCTTAAAAATCCCACTTACTCGTTTTTTTTTTTTATTTTGAGTGCAACTAAGCGGAAATAATAAAAGCTTTTAAATGATAGACGAATTGCTATTTTAGAATTTAAATTTATCTATATATATAAAAATTAAGCCGAAAAAAAGTGTGCATTTGTCCGGGGTACTCTCAGCAACGCGTGTAAGGAAAACAATGAAAGTTTCACACATTGTTGGTGTTACTTTGGCAAAGGTTTCTGTGAAGTTTGGTTGAAATCCGATAACGCGTGTGTGTGCGGTGCGTCAGTTAAGTGAGTGTGTTTTTGCTATTTGCCGCACGTATTTTTTGTACCGCTGATAGCATTCATTAGAATTGAATACATTTTGGTCGTGTGTGTCTGGGCCGATTATTATGAAATTTGGTATATATATATATTTTTCCACGGTGAAGGTTAGTATAATATGCTTATTGATTCCACTCGCCACCAGGTGGCGCTGCCGAAGGCCGAAATGAGGACCGGGTAACCCTAGGATGTGTTTTTACATTGTGGGTATCAAATCAAAGCTACTGATGAGTGCTTTAATACAGAGTATTTTTTAGATCTCTGAGTGACCAGGGTCTCGAGACATAACCGAAAAGGTGGGCCAAGGTGCCTTTGGATGTGTTTGTACAATATGGGTATCAGATGGAAGCTGTTGATGAAAGCTTTTAAGTGAAGTAATTTTTACTGCCCGTTTCCGGGATAAAGAAAGGAGATGGAGCTGGAGATGGAAGAGGAAAAGGAATAGCCACACGAAGAGGTAGAAGAAGAGGAAGAGAAAGAGGAAGACCACTTATTATTAAAAAGTAAAAAAAAATTCTAAAAAAATTTTAAAATGTTACATATACGCTTATTTTATAAACGTTAATCTGAAGTCAGTTATAGTGAAAAATTCATTGTATCACTGCCGGTGTGATTGGTGATCGTTTCCTTAATTTTTTGCAGAAAGGTTATGCTAATATGAGATATTACCTTTATCATTCATATATTTACGTATTACCTGTGTACTCACAAATATACGGTTGAAGCAAATATATGTCAGTTTTTTTACTTCGCCAGGAAAAGTTTATGTAAATTTAAGAAGAGTGAATAGAACTTATTTTATATCAGACTTCACGCAAAAAAGTCATTTGCACCTGAACACATAGCTGGGTTAAAGCGGGGGGGAATAGAACAGTTCTCTTCTCCTTCTCCGCTTTTTCGCACACGTAATTGTATGGGATGAGTACACGATGGCACATAAAAAGTCACTGAAAGTGCTTGATAGGACATTACGAGATTTACGTAGTAAAAATGAAATGTTTGGTCGTGCCTTAGTGCTACTGGCAGGTGATTTTATTATTCCTCGAGCAACTGAAGCAGATGAATTGGCTGCGTGTTTGAAATCATCATATTTGTGGAGAAATATTCAAACACTCAAACTAACTACAAATGTACGTGTTCTAATGCAAAATGATCCATCAGCTGCTGAATTTTCACAGCAATTATTGGATATTGGAAATGGCAAAGTTCCTGTCGATAATTTAACTGGCTTAATAACTTTACAACCAAACTTTTGTCAAATAAGTCAAACGAAAGAACAGTTAATTCAAAGTATTTTCCCAAATTTGCCTCAAAACTACAAAAATCATGATTGGCTTAGTGAACGAGCCATCATGGCTGGCAAAAATAAAGATGTGAATGAAATGAATGCGGCTATTTTGGCTAACATACCAAGTCCAGAACAAACATATCGATCCGTTGACACTGTTACAAATCAAGATGATATTGTAAATTATCCCACTGAATTTTTGAATTCCCTTGATTTACCTGGATTACCGCCACACATGCTAAACTTGAAAATAGGAGCACCGATTATTAGGTTGAGAAACATAAATCAACCACGACTATGTGATGGCACTCGATTAACAGTTAAGAGATTGATGAATAACGTCATTGAAGCAACAATTTTGAATGGAAAATACTCGGGTGAAGTCGTTTTAATACCGAGAATACCAATGATACCATCGGATATGCCGTTTGAATTCAAACGTCTTCAATTTCCTGTTCGCCTTGCATTCGCGATTACTATTAATAAGTCACAAGGCCAAACTTTATCAATTTGTGGTACTGATTTAGAATACCCATGTTTTTCTCATGGCCAACTTTATGTTTCATGCTCAAGAGTTGGTAAGCCATCGGTATTGTTCATTTATTCAACAACGCATGGAGAAACGAAGAATATTGTATATTGTAATGCTCTTTACAATAAAAAAAGTAATAAAGTAATATAAATCACATCAAACGTTTTTTAATTGCTACTACTATTTAAAACTTCTTTCATTACTATTCATGCGCGAGAATTTTTATAAAAAAACACACAGTATTTTTCGGCTTAATTTAATTAATTAATCTAGATTTTTTTAAAGAAGACCAGCGGAACGGGCGGGTTTTCGCTAGTATTTTATAAAATTTTCAAAATTAAATTATATTAACTCTAACAACAAATTTAAAGATAAGAAACAACTTTGCACAACTTTTTTTTTAATTTTTCAAAATTAAATTATATTAATTCGGTCAAGAAATTTAAAGATACCAAATAATTTAACGCATAATAAAATATTTTTAAAACGCTTAATGAAATTTTTTAAAATTAAATTAACTTCGACATATACAATTTAAAGGACTCTCGAAGTTCGCAGCGTTTGTCTCGGAGCGAGCTGCTGCAAAAGGCGTAAGTTCTTCAGGTTAGAGGCGGCCTCCTACTATTGAGCATCTGGTCATCTTAACCGTGCAAATCACCAGATCTTTCTTAGGCTTTTAACATATGGATACGCCACGTTTTCAAGTCACAGACATAAAAAAATTTAATTATTCCGACGAGCAATATAGTCTCCAAATGATACCCACAGAAATATTGAAAATTCAAATGTTATGGCAGCAGGCACACGAAATTGTGTTTATATGGAAATTGCTTTACAAATGAAACATCAAAGTGCCCATATTCCATTCGTAACAAAAGGAATTGATAATGATGATGATTTACCCTCAACTGGCTTATTATGAAATAATTTTTTTTTAATGGGAACTTTTTGCCAATAAATCGTCATGATAATTATTAATAATGCACAATTTTTTCAATTGATTTCTTTATATACACAATTTTTTGCCAGGTGTAATATTAAGTCGAAGAACAAATTTAAAGATAAGAAATAATTTTGTGCAATGTTTTAATGCATCATAACATTTTTTTTGAAACTCTCGTTTATCAGTTTTTTCAGACTGCTTCAATTGGCCCAAAACTAGTGACCTCACAAACTGGACTAGACCCTTTTATGTCCAATAAGAACTAGTTCATGCATTGGTATGGCACTTAGACAGAATTTGATTATTTAATTCGTACCCCGCTACAGAGGCCGAATTATTAGTTGGTCTAAAATAAACGCATACTGACAATTAAAATTTCTTCGACAGAGATCGTTATGTTAATAACACCAGTTGCTATCATAAAAAAAATAGAATATGAACTATTTCAGCAGCAAGCAAACTGGTAGTAAAGTAGTTCTCAACTAGCAGATATGTATGACTGCAGGGTACATACAAAACAGCGCTGGAATAGCGTATTTGCATGTGCCTGTACATGTATATGTATGTATGTAGTCGTGCCAGCATCAAGGAAGCAAATTGCTTGATTATATTGTCATTAACGAAACTTGATTCTCGTCGTCCTCTCTGCACTTTGGAAGCAACTTATGTACTTTAATAATACCTATGGACAAGTATATGTATCTATAAATGAAGTATTTACATATTAACATAGCTACGATATCTCCATAAGCTTGTATATACATATGTAACTGCAATTTCCAGTGAGCCAAAAGAAGTACATTTTAATGATGATCAGAAACATGACTGGCATATTTCAAATTAATTACTTTTATTGAGTGTTGAGGGGCAAAAATACGCTACTCCTCCTGACATATTGTTAATTTTAAAGAGTCTTAAAAGGTATGTGAATGGGAAATTAACGAAAGGTGCTTCGGAAGTATTTTTACCATACAATATGAAGAATGGCAATTATGGTAAGAATGTGGAATTGTCAAGTAAATGTAATGAAATACTCGACGAGGTAAAAAAATAAAAGAGGGAGATAACAATTCGTAATACCTTTTCATCTTCCAAATAATTTTGGCAATACATTTTTTTTTTTTTTTCAAATCATTTAAATAAATTTTTAGAAGTCAAAACATATGTTATGCAGTAGCAGAAACGAAACTTATTTATTACGAGTGCTTAAAGTGTATCTGGTGCTTTTAGCCTTTCTCGGGTATTTGGCTCAGCTCCTCCTCTTATTTGTGGTGTGCGTCTTTATGTTGTTCCACAAATGAAAGGACCTACAGTTTTAAGCCGACTTCGAACAGCAGATATTTTTATGAAGAGCTTTTTCTTAGCAGAAACACGCTCGGATGTTTGCCATTGCCTGTAGAGGGGTGACAGCTGTTAAAAAAAACTTTAAAAAATGTTAAAAACAAAACCGAAGCTATTTAGCTTTAAAAAACTGCATACCAAAATTATGAACAGTGAATAAATCTCGATTTTTAAATAAATATAAATAAATTTTTCCAATTTATTGTACTACTTAGTACACTCAAGCCTACAAATAAACTAGGTTTCAGAAAAACTTAAGATCAAGTCCAAAATACGTGGATCACTTGACATTGAAACGTCGGTTGCCTCCCAACAGCCAGTACCAAACATCCGATTAGATTTTTCTTACCAAAAAGCTTCTCACACCATCTACATCTGCTTATCAGACTTCTTTTTAGTCCTCATCGAGTTTTGACTTCTGCTTATCAGACTTCTTTTTAGGCCTCATCGAGTTTTGAACGGGTCATTCGAATTCCTTGGATTCTCTATTGCAGTGCTTTTCTAATTTAGTTTCAGTCAGCTGGTATCAAGTGCTATTTCTTTGCTACTTTTCCGCCTTTACGAGTGTTTTTTTTTTTAATTATCTTTGAGAATCCAGAAAAAAGTCTCATGAGGAGATGGTGATGTTTAAAACACCAGAAGTTTTCAATATTCGAGCAAAAAGTTTCTTCGAAGAATATTAAAAATCGTTGCTAATATTCGTACTATAGAAGAAAGTGTTAGTATCTCGAAACCCGACAATATTATCGCGGCAGAATATTTCATTTTTAGTTTTCCATTAGCATTGCTTAGCTTGTTTCTCAAAGGTCTTCAAGATTCTCATTATTTTAGAAATTTATAGGAATATACAAACATGGGTGCCAGGCAAGGTGAATCTATTAAAGGTGGTATCGGCGAATCAACTGATTTGTTTTTTTTCTTTCGCCGTGTTCATGGGACTGTCAGGCTAGAATGAATCAAGGCGAATTCATTTTTTGTTTCTACTTTTCCAATGTCTTGCTCTGACAATCAAACGTACAAAATATTGTTGTTGGTCTAGCGCTACCACCTTTAATGGATGCGCCTTGATACCAGGTAAAAGGAGAATATGAATGAAAAAATTTAAGAAAAAATTGAAAAAGATTTTTTGTTTATAAATAATTTTCTTTTTTAAAACATGTGAAAAGAAAATTATACTTTGCAATTTTTATCTTTTAAGATAATCTTTAAGTCTCTTTGGACTTACTCATTAAGATTTATTTAAAAAAAAAATCATAACTTCAACTAAAACTTGGCAAATTATCGATTTTGTATTGATTTAGAACAATAAAAAATCGGAAACGTTATCATGGATAAAAATTTCAATCAATATTTTGTATATGCTTGAAGGCACAAGGAAGTTGATAAATTTTCTACACATTCCTCTATTAGTTCATAACCGGCTATCCATATCACATTTTGCATTTTTTGGAACATTCGGTGCTCATACCTACCAAAGGTTTACTGAATCAAAGGCTTACTAATCACTATGGTGGTATTGATTTTTTAATACTGGCAGAGGTAAATAGCATAGAAATTTGTTTCTATAACTTTCTGAATCTGACTCAATTGTGTAACATTTTATTTAGAACGGAAAGAGATAAAAAATCTGTACCTAATTCTGGAGCCAACGGAAAGATAAAAAATCTGTTCCTAATTTTGGAGTCAAAATTACCGAATGAAATTAGATCTTCTATCAATACGCGTAAGTTTAAAAATGTGAAAATCTTTTTATTTATACCAACAAATATAAATATAAACTTACAATGTACTCAAAAAAATTTAAAAAATCTTAATCATTCTTAAAGGATTCAAGCCTACGTTTATTTTAAACTGATTCTTGTAATTCGTATCACTCATACTTTTGAAATAGGATAAGCCGTTTTCTGACAAAAACCATCTTTTTGTTTAGAAATAGTTTGATTAATTTTTTTTTAAACAATACATATAAAATAATAACTAGTAAAACACTAATAATAGTAAAGGGAAAAAATTTCTCCCATGACTTCGCCAATATAGCATATCATGTGATCTCATCATATGATATAAACGTATAACCTCGTCATATGATATAGCTGTATGATCTCATCATGCAATCCCGTCATATGATATAATCGTATAACCTCAGCTTATGATATAGGTGGATGATCTCATCATATGATCTTTTCGATTTTTTCATCGTATGCTCTCATCATATGATATAGCTGTATGATCTCATCATGCGATCCCGTCATATGATTTAATCGTATAACCTCAGCTTATGATATAGGTGGATGATCTCATCATATGATCTTTTCGATTTTTTCATCGTATGCTCTCATCATATGATATAGTTGGATGATCTCATCATATGATCTTTTCGATTTTTTCATCGTATGATCTCATCATATGATATAGTTGGATGATCTCATCATATGATCTTTTCGATTTTTTCATCGTATGCTCTCATCATATGATATAGTTGGATGATCTCATCATATGATCTTTTCGATTTTTTCATCGTATGCTCTCATCATATGATATAGTTGGATTATCTCATCATATGATCTTTTCGATTTTTTCATCGTGTGCTCTCATCATATGATATAGTTGGATGATCTCATCATATGATCTTTTCGATTTTTTCATCGTATGCTCTCATCATATGATATAGTTGGATGATCTCATCATATGATCTTTTCCATTTTTTCATCGTATGCTCTCATCATATGATATAGTTGGATGATCTCATCATATGATCTTTTCCATTTTTTCATCGTATGCTCTCATCATATGACTCTGTTATATATCATATTATCTCATCGTAAGATATCATCATATGATTTTGTTAATGATTTCGTTATATGATATCATCTTGTGATCCCGTCTTATCTTGCTTACAAAAAATAATAATATATTTTCGATGAATTTACATCGATGCCAAATCAAAAAGCAATGCATTCAATACGTGTACAATTACGGACAAAGAAATATTGAACTTAGTGTTCTTTATGGAAATTGTTATTTCTTAGAAGATTATCTGATACTCGTTAATATTTTTACGGACAATAAGTCCTTTAACTTTTTTAATTTATCTTTTTGCCGTGATTCACTTGAAATACATATTATTGCGTTGTACAACGAAGTTCTACGTCAATCATCAGTTCAAATGGACCTTTAGGTATGAGGAAGAGGACCTAGTATAAAATGGTAGACAATGTCATCAAATGTACAGCCAAAAATATGTTTCAAAGAAAGAAATTTCGAAGACAGGCCATCGTTAAGAAAAGCAAGCGTGACCTTTCTAAGCCCTCTCGAGCGATAATGCAGGAAATAAATGAGAAATATAGCCTGAATATATCAAACAGATTTTTGCGAAGACGCCTTAATGAAAATATATTTTATCGGCGCGTCAGCAGAAAAAAACCGCTTCTGTCAAAAAGAAATATCAAGACAAGTTTGTCTTTCGCCAATGCCCATAAAAGCAAAGACGTATAACTCCCAAAAATAGTACTTTTTTACGAAATAAACTAAAATTAATGTTTTGGATTGGTCTTAATAAGAAGACACTTGTTCATCGTGACAAAAATCAAAAGTTCAATCCCCGGTATAAAAAAGAGACCGCAATGACCGTAAAGCTTGGTGTGGGTAACTTGAATGTTTGGGGATCATTTTCTTTGAAATAGAGTTGGATCAATAACACATGGATAGGTTTGCACATTATGGACAAGAATATGGATAAGTTTGCTTGTCTTGATATTCTCAAAAATACGCTGGAGTTATATTTCTTCGAGTCCATGCCACTAAACTGGTTATTCATGCATGATAACGACTCCAAGCATACAGAAAAAGCGCATTGAAATGGAACGATATTAAGCTTAATGTTGGTCAAACGAAATTAAAAATCCCAGCGAACTATGGCAAGGAGTGCAGGAAACATTGAACTCTACTCCTTTAGAGACATGGCAAAAGTTAAAATAAAGTTCACTTCGCAGGTGCGAAGCACTTCTAAAACAACAAAAGTTTACGAAATACTAATCTAATAAGAAACTTATGAACAAATTTTACCAATTTGTTACAACTAAATTCTGTTTTCTTGGAGATCAATAAATTTCAGAGTCCAGTTCAAAATGTGTTAAGTTCCGATTTTCCAATTCAAATAAATAAATAAATTTGTGCAAAAATAACTGGTGATTCAGTAATCAAAACATCAAATAATCATCATTTATGTTAGGGGCAGTCCAATCACCTACCCTGTCAGAAATCAAAATACATTAAAGAAACCAACGCAAGACTGAATCTTGCCGAGGCCCTATGCTCTCGAGTAGAGTGAACAAGGAAAAAAAATGTTATTCTGGGCAAGTGCGCTATTTCTCTGTACATAGCAATATTTCATATTAAATATGTATTTCAGGCATATAAATAGTAATAAGATCAGATGTGACCGATAGTTAAGAAAAAAAGTTTTATCACCATCGTATTCAGTTATATTCGAGTTCTGAATCAGAATGAAATTAAAATTTTTATTCACTAGAAGGCGTAAAAAGAAAATTTCAACACATTGCCTCATAGCCAGTAGGAAGAAAACACGATTATATTGGTAAATATTTATAACGAAAACCGAGTAGATCTTTTGACTGTTTCCATTGGGCCATAGTGGACGGCTACCTCTGGTATATCTCTCTCTTGTATTGTGCACGACTGTGAGCTTGTGTTTGAATACTTCTAAGGAATTTGAGCACTTTCTCAGGCTTACTGTTTCATACTAGCCGGGGATTTAGAGTCATACCATCTAGGGGAGGAAGTCTTCGTCTTCCTAGAGATGCAAGTTCGCAGAAGATGAGCGCTGAAGGTCTCATCTTCCAGTTCGCAAAAACTACAGACGCTTGTTTCAAAATAGTTTCCTAGTTTTTTAAGCTGATAGCAAAGAATACTGTGTCCTTTATGATATCTAGAGAGAGTGCGTAAGTCGTCTCTATAAAGAATTAGAAGCCTAGTATTCTACTATAGTCTAGAGCACCTAGTCTTCTAGAAGGAAGCAAAAATTGTTTAGCCTGCCTTCATCTGCACTTTCCCTCCAACATCCCTCCATCATATAGATTCCTTTATGTTGGCTGTGGTAAGCCCTCAAAGAGTTGTGACCCAAGGAATTTTCATGTAGCGCCTAATTTCGCTACGAAATCCACTTGTTCGTTGCCATCATGACCTATCCTATTTCCACCCGGCGAAACAGTGTTTCTTGCTCCCAAGTTATTGAAAACAGTGAAGAATTAATTTCATTTTTTGATTACTACGAGAGATGTGTTTTATGAAGAGTAAAAATATGAAAACACGATTTTGCCAAATTTTAAGTTGCGTCACTTTTGCAGAAAATGTGCGCTGTATTCTTATAAAAAATGTATATATATACTTATATACGTATTAATAGTTCTTTTGATCTTTTCACACTTACTCTGAATCCTTTTTCTGGTTCTCCGGTATCTCCGCCTCATAGCTGGGCATATAGAATTGTGGTGCACGCTTGCCACCCACAATCGATAGACGCTCTTCGGGTGTGCTCTGGAAGCGACGATCATCTACTTTGCCATTTTGATCCTCTGCTTTGACATATAAAACATATTCCATGTCCAATTGGAAAAGATCGGTGCCACGTGTGCGTACCACGCCAGAACGTTCGTCCACCTCGAAGCGACCACCTGTTCGATCTCTCACTATGAAATAGTGAATATTGTGATCGGTGTCGGGATCACGTGCTTGCAATGTAAACACGGGTGTATTGGGCGGAGCATTTAGTTGGACTACGGCTTGCATGGGCAGTGGGCGATTGATGAAATAAGGCGGTTCATCGTTCACATCCTTGACATGGATGATGACGCGTTGATTGTCAGTGTATTTGAGGTCGGCTGGAAGTGAAGAAAGAAAATTTTCAGATATTAGTTTTGAAGTACGGCTAATGGAAAAATGAGAAATAGGTAGAAAAATAAAATATACACAACAGAATCACTCAAGAATAGCAAATTTACTTAGAGCGAGAATATATGAACATATTTCACTCACTGCGGGGTGTTTCTATTGTCTTCTACTCAGCAAATTCTTCATTTACAAATAAATTCAGGCGACGCAAAGATATAATAACAAAAACTAATTACTTATTTTAATTTATTTCTAATTTACTGCTTATACCTTAACATCAGCATTCAGATAAAATTAATTTACTGCATTTGCACATGAAAGCGAAAGAGGATTACAATCCTTTGTGAAGCTAACTTTGTTGCAATTCTTGAAGCCGTATATGTATGTATGCTTACACGCTAGACACACTTACTCGCATTACACACACCACGAATACATGCACACAACAACAAACATACATACATACATACATACATACTTATGTATGGAGAAGAAAATATGTGCCCTGAAGTGCGCACTCGACTTTCATGTATCGATTCATTTGAGTATCCCTATTCTATGAACTCGACAAGGGGGATGCACACACTCAAAGGAGCATATAGAGTTTCGCCAAACGATCTGAGAACTATTCAATTTCACTTAAGCCATTAAAATGCAATGAATTAGAAAAATAGCAATAAATATCGAATACAGGAGCTGTTGGCTTCAGAAACAGTAAAACTTCTATGTGTGCAAATACTCCATTGAATGCGCAGGAACAAGCAAACAAACCGATAAAGCGTACGTATGTACATACAAATATGCGGAGATGTATCTACATATGTATGAGTGTGTATGCTTGTATTATCTACATATGTACCGCAACACCTTCCGCGCTTGTTGAAAGTGAACGTCGTAAACAAAGGCATACAAAAATCAATAAAAGCTTTTCCGCTAGCCAATCAGACACGTTCAATTTACGCAAAAACATACACTCGACTACTGTAAACATTCTATTTTGTGTCTGTGTATGTGTCTGTGTTTGCAGTGAAGCATACATTCTCACTATGCGCATTTGTTAGTAAACAACAGCAGAGTCTATACACCGGAAAAATCCAATCATGTCGGTAGGAAGTGTATCCTTTTAAAAATTTTACCAATAACTTGTACACCAAAAACAAAACCGACATATAAGCAGCAATAGCCCAGTAAGTAAATTTGTTAGGGACACTATACGCATTTCATATTTCATGAGTTTCGGTATCAGTATTTCACAATTTATTGAGCCTTACGCGTTGGGAGACTCTCGGAGGGAGTGTTGCTCCTATAAGAAAGAACGGAAAACAAATTTGGTTGCGTTTTCTTCAATTTATACCAGTATTAGTTATATGAGGTGTATCGAGATGTGCTGGGCGAATGAAATTTTTTACTTTTTTTGTTCTTCTGGCGAAGAATTTGTTCAGGGTTTTGTGTTGTACAAATGAGTTATGATGCCCTGCACACTTCTTCCAGAATAGTTGGCTGCTGTATCAGGTAATCAGCTGCTGATCAGGCATTTTCAAACTTTCTTACCACTCATTCCGATCAATGAGAGCTGAAGCTACGCTATTAAATTGGCGAAACAGAATTAAATGATAGCAAAAGCGCCAATAATTGCAGCTTAACTCGTTTAAATACACCAAAGATTTTCAAAACAATTTTTTAGTTTGTACTTTTATGAGGAGATTTTTCATGGTAGAAATACGCTCGGAGGTTTCTCATTGCCTACCGAGCGGCGAAAGCTATTAGAAAAATGTTTTTGCTATCATTTGGTGTTTCTTGTGTTTCGAATGGTGGTCACGCATCAACCCATTCGGCTACGGCGGCAGATTTTTATAATATAGTCACCTCAATTTTGGTAATAAATATAGAAAAACTGTTCGCAGTTGGTCCAGCTTTGGATAGAAAGTTTGCTGGAAATGTGTTCCGTAAGAAACTCTACGTCCAACTCTACTACAGTCTCCCTGCATACTACTCAACAGTGTGACCCTAAACTCAGTGATGGTGAGCTTGAAATTTATTCAGTAATGACTTCGCTTTGGATATCCAGGTATCTTGCGGTTGAGATGGATCGGTTATATAACACCATTGGGCTGAGACCGCCGAGCGCAGCTACAAAAGAAGAAAGAAAGCGAACAATTACAGAATTACAGATACGGTGGGAGCTATCCAAGAAAGGTCGGTGAGCTTTTGAACTGATTTCAAACATTCCCAGATAGATTGAGCGAAAACGCGAACAATATCCATACCATGCTGTTACTTACGGGACACGACTGCTTCAAAACATACCTGCACAGGTCCATCTACAGAACGACCCTAGCAGCTCGCAGTACCCCCGAATAAAACGAAAAGGCGAGGCATATCCCTTTTCAATGCCCGCGGTCCATTAATGAGTGAACTACGCTAGAGTATTTGTAAAAAAAAAATATGGAGTCAAATCTATGGTGTGGAGAATGAGTATGTAGCATACCCTAAACATCTATTCCTGACCTTCTCAGGAGTTTAAAATTCAAACTTCTGGCCTTCACTTTTTATATACAAAAACGAAGCTACCGGGGATGGACGACGCAGCGATGTTTTATCCGCAATTCCTAAATTATGATCGATATTGTAGACCTGTCTAGTCATCTAAAACAATTATTTAGCATTTTATCTTTTATTATTTGGCCACTTTTCCTGTTAGGGTCTGAATTAGTGAGTTGGTTCAACTTTTTTTATAAATAAGCTTGAAAATTCTGTAGTCTCCATTTCAATAAAAAAACACTTTCGCTCGACTCTCATGCTGAAAACAGTGACCGACGTACGTAGTCCCTTACCGCAGCCCCTAAAGAGCACAAAACTGAGCAAAGCTCATCCCGTAGAGAACAACTGCGTTCTTTTAGTTACATATTTACACAATACATCGGTTTGTGTGTGTATGTGTTTGGTTGTATCTACACAATGTTGCCATTGATATTTTTGCTTACATAATTTTTCACACATCCGCGTTATCAGTTACAATTTTTCATTGTTTAATAAACCAAAGCCAAAAACCAACAAATGCAAATAATTCATTTATCTATAATTAACATTATACAACAGTCTTGTTAAGTCATTTTAATAAAAATTATAAAATTTCTAAGTTTATTTTGTAAATGATTTCGAAATGTACTGCTTGGCAGCACTGTGTGGTGAGAGAGCAATCAGCTGACAGGGTTCTACGGGAATTAAAAAAAAACCTGCAATAAAGTCTACGATAGTACGATACGGAAGGAAGTAATTTTTCATTTACATGGGGTTCTCATTAGTTTGATCGTAACAGCTGACAGGGGACTGCGTTTACGTCGGTGACTGTTTCTAGCATCACGCCTCAATTACTGCAATTTTTAGAGCTAACATTCTTTCAGCGTTCAGCGAAAATCTTGTTCACTTCGCTTACCAACTTACTCTCAATGTGGCACTCACTATTGCTTACTGGGTTGCAACACCACTCAAATAAAGTTGTTTATGCGTACGGATGAGGAATACCAAAACACGCACAGAAACAAGTGGTGTCACATGAACCCTGCAGAGTAAAACTGAACCAGTGAAACAAATTTATGGTTTGGGAAGATTTTTTCAATTTCGAATTACCTCACTACTCATGTCGCTAGTGGCGTTATCTGTCTTCAAACTGTGGCGGTGTCAAAACCGAAAAAATAGCAACAAAATTCAACAGCTGCTTTTATGAAAGAGAAGTAACGCAAACTAGTCATGATTCTAAATTCACTAGACGCTAACCAGTTCGGTATTAGTGGCATTCCTAGCAGTTTATACATAGTTGCAGTACACCAATTTGCGTTTGCGACTGGTTGAAGAGAAATTAAGCGGTCGGAGTTAAATTGAAGTGCTAACGTAAATGGAACAAAACGGGAGGAAACCAAATAGAAAGGAAAATAAACTAAAGGGAACAAGGAAAAAATGCGGAGAAAAAAATAACAAAGGGATTGAAATATGAAAGCGATTTGGGGAAAAAGTATTGATAAAAGGTTTAGTCATGATAGGAAAGAAGAACGAATATGTGTGTCATGAAAAAAATAAAAAGAAAGTATAAAACCCGTTCAGGTGGTGAGAGGTTGGGGCAGCTTTTTGCATTTATGTATTTTTTGGAAACTTAGAGAGGAAAAACAAAATTCTTGTGGAGGAATTCTCTATTAAGGCAAATTCATTTTTTTAATTTGTAGTTTTATTTTTTATGTGCAGAGATTAGGAAATTAATTCACTTTGTCTGAAAGTATACTTGAAGTTGGTATATTAGAGTGAATAACTGAAAATCGCTGAGGCGCTGAGGTGAGGTAAAAAGGGAAGCACAACACACACAAAATTTTTGAAATTTTACTCAGGAAAGCAAAAGATTTGGTAATAAAAAAATAACCAAAAATAATTAACATATAAAAATAATTTATGGGAATAAAAAATAATCCTTAATATTGTCATTGTTAATCCTTTGTTATTAAGCATAAAAATTTCTGAATCGCTTCTGTGAGCTCAAACTCTGCCTTTGAAATAAAGCTTACTACCGTGAGGAAAAGCTAATCAGATAAAGGAATCTGAGTTGAAGCTTTCGTTTCCTATGCATGCAAGTTTTATAAATCGCTTTCGAACATTTGCTTCTGTGAGCTCGAAATCTGCCTTTGAGATCAAGTTCCATCTTTGAGATCAGGCTAACATCGTGAGCGAGATATACTCAGACTAATCAGCCTGACTTAAGTCTTACTTTTTGTGCGTAACGCCCATTCTTTACTTTATTATTAATTTATGATGCAGTAATGAAATTCAATATTTTTAATATTTATAAGCTCTCTCAAAGTTGTTATGCCTTAAATATACTCCTATACATTTCTCCAATTTTACTTTCCCTCGCTTGAAATTTCTATATGGCACACCATTGTCCCTTTATTTTGCACATAGCTGTAAGTGTATACATATTTTTTGTTTCAAAAAAGAATTTTCCTCTAACTTTTGCATTACACCGTGCGACAAAAATCAACTTTTATTGTTATCCAGGAGAAATTTCATATGCACGTGAAATGTTTATTCTTAAATATTCTTAAAATTTCCAAATTATTTATTTTGAGAAAAGTATAAATAATAGGAAAACTATAAATTTCATTTTCAAAGTTCTTTTAAATGTATTTCATTTTAAAAACTTATGAAAAATATTAATTTTAATAGAGTTGTCACCTTATTTTCAGCATGAAATTAAACATATTTTTTTTACCCTTGAAAATAACACAATGTGATTATCAGCTGAAAGGGAGTTTTGAAAGAGTTGCCAACTAGTTTTCAATTAAAAATTACAGTTTTTTTTATCGCACTTGAAAATAACACAATGTGTTTATCCGAAGAAAGGCAGTTTTGAAATCTTGAATAAGGTGTTAGTTTTGAATAGAGTTGCTACCTGATTTTAAATATAAAATTAAACTTATTTTTTATCGCCTTTGAAAATATCACAGCGTCGCTGTCAGGTGAAAGAAAATTTTGAAATCTTTATTTAAGAATTATTTTTGAATAGTGTTGCCGCCTAATTTTCAGTATAAAATTTTATAAATTTTTTTTACACTTATTTTTTAACTTTTCAGTTAACTTTTGTATTATACCGTGCGACAAAAATCAACTTTGTTTGTTATCCCGCAGAAATTTCATATGCACGTGAAAGGTTTATTCTTATCCTTAAATTTTCCGAATTATTTATTTTAAAACAATATAAAAAAAAATGGTGTTTTCAAGTGTCATTTTCAGATCTTAATAATTCCTCTACGGAGGAAAATCAATAAAAAAAGAGGTCTCCAAAAAAATCTGTCGGAAGGAAAGTTGATCTTAATAATTCCTCTACGGAGGAAAATCAATAAAAAAATAGAGGTCTCCAAAAAAATCTCAGGGTAGACTTTATTTATTTTTCGGAAGGAAAGTTGAAATATTTTTTTACGTTTTTTTAGAAAGGTGAAAAACGCAATTGAGGTATCAATTACTACATACATATACCTTTAACTTTTTTCAAACTAATTCGTTATAAAATTTCAAGAACATTTCTGGAGAATTTTTCAAAGGACATTATTATACTATATTTATCCTGGAGAAAAACAAACAAAAAGAAAATTTATTTTCCGAATACATTCTCTTTTGTTTGGCATACATATTAATATCGTGGAGTGAACATAAGCATTTAAAACTATTTTTCCCCCAATTTCAATATTTTGAAAGTTTTAAGGACTTCAAAAGTTTAATTGTTGAAAAAATGGAAAACTCAGAATGCAGCATTACTACATAGAACCTATGGTTTTAGGTGCATATGAAATTTTTCTTCGATAACTCTCAATTTCGCACGGTTTTATAATTGCTTACGAAATTTACTAAAAATAAAAAATAAAATATTTTACAGCTGGTTCTTAAATTTTTATATTTTTCATTTTTATTTATGCACTTTTAAATTTTTATATTTTTAATTTTTATTTATCCACCTAAATTCTTACTCTCCAATTTAAAGGCATAGCTTTGTTTGAGCAATCTCTCTTTTCCTCGCGTTGCGCTACATAACAATGGAATGATTCATAGCTAAGTGCAAAGCGTTGCAAGCAACAAGCTTTTGACAACAGTCGGATGTCCTGCGGCCAAGCAGTTGCACGACATTTGCAATTAGTTTGCGCTTACAGGTGCTGCCAGCGTGTGCACTCGCAATTAACAAAGCGACAGCATACTGAATGTCTCACCCCACACTCTAGTTGCCAGCAACATCACACATACCTACACACACACATACATACATACATGGGAGCCAAGAAAGTACTCTTTGCCTGCCAACAAAGAAAATTATGTCTGTTGCAACAGTTAATTATTGGTAACACTACGCCCGCAGCGTTTGCCTTGGCTCGAAAGCAGTCACTGTGCCATGAGTAAATTTGAATAGAATTGAATTTCGAAGTAAATGCAAACAAATGAAGAAAATTACAGTTGTAGGAAGAAATAGCAGTAGTAGCAGCAGCAGCAGCATCATCAAAAAGTTCGCGGAGGAATTCCAAACCATGTTGTTTGCATTTTAATATTGCGCTCACTGCTTTGTCTTCCGCTACATTCACGCGCACAAGTACGTAGAGGAACTGCAAGGAAGGCAAGGCAAGCAAAGTATGCAAAATTTACAATGAATATGAAAATTTAGCAACGCACTGCATTGCAGCCAGGATTTCCGCATCGCGTTCTCATTTACTAGTTAACGGACTGACTGACTGTCTCGCTGGCTGTTTGGATGGTTGGCTGGATGGCTGCCTAGTTGGTTGTCTGAATAACGACATGAATATCCATTCATAAATGCAAAAAATGCGAGTGCATAAGAACGGATGTATGCTTGTCTGCCTTTGTGGCATTTAGCTTCACTGCCTTTGCGCGCTTCCGGCTGCCATTTTCTACGGCTTTGACGCCGCTGCCATTGCTGCTTTTGCTGCTGCCACATCTTAATACTGCCTGCCAACACGCCAACACAATGGTGACTTTTTCCTGTTGTGCCTTGCGCTCATTTGCTGCACTTGACAGCTTGTCTAAATGTCTGTCCCTGTGTCTGTCTGTCTTTCTTTCTTTTTGCCTATCTGTATGTCTCATTCTTTTTGGAAACTCCTCCTTCAATTCGTTTGTTTATTTCTTTGCCAGCTGCCTGTCGCCTGATCTGCTTATCTATGTGTCGTCTTATTCACGGCAACGTAGCAGGATTTCGTATTTTCTATTTTCCTTATTTTTAGCAAAGCCATCTCTATCTTCTCCTAATTTTCATTCCCTCCACCCACTCTAGCGCTTAGTTAATCCCAATCTTTTCTACAAGAAATATGTGCAAATGTTCGCCTGCCAGCTGGAGAAAGTTTCATGCGCCTTTCAGAGGCTTGATAATTTTTTACTTTTGTTATTTGTTCCTCCACAAATTCTTACTGCTACTGCAGAACAGATATCAAAACAAACGGATAAAGAAAAGGATTAATGCTTTCAACAAACAAGTCGGTGTTGCTTCCTTGAATTGGCAGGATATCCTTTACTCCAAGTTTGCGTGAATGCATGCATTTTTCGTGAGGTTACTTCAAAGCTAATGCTTAGTTTTTAAGTTCTGTGAAGAAAATGTTGAGTTGTTTTATCGTCAAAGAATTTCTATCTCTAAGTTTTTATTGCTCACTTATCAGTGACACTACGACATTCAAAATATACTAACATATATTCTGACATATTTTACTGATGAGTGACTGCATGACAAGCAATCCAGGTATTTTCATATTGTCTTAAAGTCCTTCAAAAAACGTATTTATTTGTAGGCTTAAGTTTAGCCAGAAGTGCACAGAACAAAATTAAAAAAAAAAATTTATAATTTTAACACTAATTCCATATTGAACAGTATGGTATAATTTTTGATGTGAATATAATATCTTCGGTTCTTCCACTATTATAAAAATTGTGTGTTGTTTACTTAAAAAAATAGTTTCCGAAAAAGCATCTCATTATGAAACTTGCAGTTATACTAATCATAGCCTAATCTAGTATTAAAAAAAGGAGAAAAAAATTCGAGAAACGATTTAAAAAAAAAAAAGAATCACAAAAAGCAAACCCCAGAAAATATTTTGCACCGAAATTTGTTAAGAAAAAAAATTTTTTTTCAAAGAGTTTCTGAAGAAAATATATTTTCTCCTATTGAATTAAAACAAAAAGCGAATATATTTTTTAAAAAAACGAATATATTTTGCTTCAAATTAACAAAATTTTCTTAGATAAAATAACTTTAAATTAAAGCACTACACTTTTATGAAGAACTGTAAGAAAACAATTTCAGGCCTTTTTTTAAACCACCAAAGGTATTTCCAAAATTTTTTAAGGAAAACTATAATTTCCTTCTCAAAGTTTCTTAAAATATATTTTATTTTAAAAACTCAAGAAAAATACTAATTTTGAACAGAGTTGCCACCTCATTTTAAGTATGAAATAACACTTATTTTTTAACACCCTTCAAAATATAAGAATGTTGCTGTCAGAAGAAGAGAAGTTTTGAAACCTTTAGTTAGGAGTTATCTTTAAATAAAGCTGCCACCTGATTTTCAATATAAATTTATACTTATTTTTATTGCCCTTGAAAATATCGTAGTATTACTATCAGATGATAGATTTTCGTAAAATATTTAATTAGAAATTAATTTAATTTAATTTGTATCATCCTGGAAAATAGCACAATATGACTATCGGACGAAAGTTGTTTATTAAATATTTAATTAAGAACTATTTTTTACTAGGGTTGCCAACTAATTTTCAATATAAAAATATACATAATTTTTATCACCCTTGAAATTATCATAAAGTGGCTCTCAGAGGAAAATAAGTTTTGAAATCTTCAATTATAAAATAAGTAATTATTTTGTAGTAGAGTTGCCACCTATTTTCCAATATAAACTTGCAATCATTTCCTATCACCTTTAAAAATATTACAATAATGCTATCAGAGGAAAAGAATTTTTGAGATCTTTGGTTAAGAATTATTTTTGAATAGAGTTGCCAACTAATTTTCAACATAAAAACACACATAATTTTTATCACCCTTGAAAATATCATAAAGTTGCTATCAGAGGAAAGAAAGTCCTTAAATCTCTATTTAGTGATTATTTTTGAATAGAGTTGCCAACTAATTTTCAATGTAAAATTACACTTAATTTTTATCATTCTTGAAAATATCATATATGACTATCAGAAGAGAGATATCTTTGAAATCTTTAATTTGCAATAAATTTTTGCTTCTGATTACAGAAGAATTGCCCTTCTAAAGTCCTAAGATGTGTATGTATTTCAGTTAATTATATAAGGATAATATCCCAGCCTTATTGCAAAAAAATACAATAATATTCGTAAGTTGTCCTCTGCCGAGCCATAAGCTCACTTAATTCACTGAATACTCAGCAAGTTTTCTAATATCCGTTCATTGGAAATGGATTAAATAATCGTCAACTCACTACCACCCTTCACAATAAACTTAGACACAATAACCACAAACACACATACAAAGGGAACGCAAAGGAACAAAACGCAAATAAATGGCAAATGCAAAGGAGTGTGCAGTGGCAACTGGAAGGGCAACATTTTCATAATTGACAGGGGCGGAGTACATATCTAATACGAGTACAAATACTTGTACACACAGCACATACACTCGCACATTTTATAAGAAGTGAAGTACAGAACAGCAAAACAGGAAGCGCCACAAACATTTCTGATTGCTATTGTTATTTTTTTCGTTTTTGTTCATTGTTTTTTTTTCTGGTTCTAAAAGGCGCTATTATTTTTGGTGTTGTTTCATTGCTCCACCGTTGATGTTTATTTATGTTCAACTATGTACTTGTGCGTATGTATGTCAGACATAGCTAAATCCCAGCACTCACTGCATTTATCCCCATAAAATGCTTAGACTGCTATTGTCTGATGGACCAAAGCCAAGAGCTAACGCACAGAGATGAGAATGAGTGCACATGCTCAAACCACATCGCTCATAACTGTCCCCGTTGAGTGGCGAAATGACTGAAGTTGCGCCGTGCAAATTGCATGGCTGTGCTGAGTGCAAACAATAAGATTTTTTCAAGGACTACTTCAGCGCTTCGGCAAAGATGGCGATGATGAAGTTGTTTTGGTTCTGCGAATACGTGATGAGATGTGAGAAGCAGCAGCTGTTGTGTTGTAAATGTAAGTGAGAGTGTGTTGTGTGCTGAGTGGTAGGGGAATTGTGGGTGGTGGTGGTGGTGGTGTGAATGGTTCTATTGTTAGACTGTCGGATTTGGCTTTGGTTGAATATTAAAAGCGCTCGGCACCTTACGCTCGCAAAACAGCATTGCAGTGCTTCATTTGAGTGCTATTCAAACAAAAAGCAATGGCGCTACTAAAGTGGCACGGCACGTCTTCGTCATCCTCGTGAGATGTAATAAACGTGAACGTGTGTTGGGGTCAAAAATTAAGGTAGATATGCTTTTGTTTTGTTGACATTTTAAGAATGAAAGAATACTCGTATGCTGCACAAGGAAAGTCCAGGGGAGAAATATGTAGCTGTAAACAAAGAATAGATTTGAGACTTTACTGCGGCTAAAGATACTCGAATTAGCGTACATGTACATACATTAGGGTCGACAATATTTTTGAAGAAAAGCCAGCTTAGTCAAAGGAGTCTATGTAAAGTTTCTATGTGTAACGGAAGTGGACTTATGATGGATTAAAATATACGAGTATTCACAGCAGTTGGTTTTTGATTCGATGCGCTCGATTTATATAAGAAATACATTTTTTTGCTGTCCCATTTGTGGTTGCTCCACGTCAGAAACGCAAGTCTTGCTAGAGAAATTGTTCAACTTTTACATGAAATACTTAGCAAAATGAAATTAAAAATTCTGCATATTGAAAAAATTTTGTTGAGTACCTACGTATGCTTTATTTTGTCAGTTTTAAGTAATTTGTTGCCTGGCCCAAAAAAAAATACAACATTTTTCATTTTTCTTGCTGCTACCCCGCACTTTTGTTGCAAAAAAATGATATGAAATATAAACAAAAACCCGAGGTTATATTTTAATTTATCAGAGTCGCTATAAAAAGGAGTTCATTTGTTGTGGACAAAAAGCGAAATTATTGTAAAATAGAAAATTAAATAATATCGATCTGTAAACGTTTCATACCAAGTTTGCGGAAGTACGTAAGTATTAAACGAAAAGAAATAATAATGCTGATGACTCATTTTTTTCGCTTATAGAAGAAACTTATGGGTTTATCAACAAAAAAAATTGGTTTGGCTTTTTCCTCCGCCAGATTTTGTCCAATATATAAGAATTTTTTGTTAAAAAGGTGTTTTTAATTAAAAAAATTCATATGAATATTCTTAAAAAAAAAATATAACCATTTTTATTGAAAAAACTATTTTGAACGTAAAAAAATAAAAAAAATTGGTTTTAATTAAAAAACAAAAAAATCTTTTCTATAAAAAAAATGTTTTTAATAAACAAAATGGTCATCCCTCGGCAGGCAATGGCAAACCTCCGAGTGTATTTCTGCCATGAAAAAGCTCCTCATAAAAATATCTGCCGTTCGGAATCGGCTTGAAACTGTAGGTCCCTCCATTTGTGGAACAACATCAAGACGTACACCACAAATAGGAGGAAGAGTTCGGCCAAGCACCCAAAAAGGGTGTACGCGCCAATTATATACATATATAACATGAAATACTAATTTTATATAATTTTTTTAATAAATATAATTTTGTTAAAAAAACATACTTTTCACTTTTACAGGAAAATACAAGCATTGAAAATATATTCATATTGAAAATCTATGAAAATTATAAGAATTTTTTGAAAAGAGTTGTACTTAATTAAAAAATACGAAATATTTTTAATTTTGAAGAAAAAACATTTTTAATCAAATAATATATTTATTATTTTCTAAGCAACGATACAAAAAAATATTACAAAAGTATTTCTAATATAAAACACATGAACTCTGCTGTTTGAAAAGGAAAATACAAGCAGTGAATATATGTACATATGTTTCTATAGAAAAAATTATAAAAAATATAAAAAAACATATTTTTAATTTAAAAAATATATATTAAGAAAAATATATTAACACAAAAATTTTTAAAGACACATATATTTAACACTTTACATGTGTAAGAGAATGTTGGGTAAAAAATGGGTTGTCCAACCAAAGCTAACCAATTGGTCCTTCACAGCCATTGTAAGCCCAATACTAACATTTGCAGCACTAGTCTAGTGGCCCGCAACAGCAAAGAAATACAACCAAACTAAGCTGAACAAGGTTCAAAGAACAGCGTGTATCTTAACTACAGCAGCGCTTAGCACCAGTCCTACTGAAGCGCTCAATGTACTAACTCATCTACTGCCATTAGATTTATGTACATATAAAACAATCGCTACTTGCAGCGTGGGGAGACTCAGAGATATGGGAAGCTGGACAACAAGGTCGTAGAGTCACAGTAAGATCCTCTTACAGGGACCCTCGCTGCTCAAAAACAGATCAGACTACACAGCCCCCGACCTTAACTTCAAGAAAGACTTTACGGTACGTTTATCACCGAGAACCGAATGAAGCAAAGGGAAGGTGCTTGGAAGATACGACATTGAAATATACACTGACGGTTCTAAGATGAAGTGTGGTATGGAAGCTGGCTTCCAATCAGAGCTACTCAGCCTATCTCAGTCAATTCGACTTCCTGACTATACTAACGTGTTCCAGGCAGAATTTTTAGCGATCAGAGAAGCATGCAAATCACTAAAACTCTACAAGGAAGTTAGTGTAAGAGTAGCTATCTTTTCAGACAGTCAAGCAGCTATCAGGGCCTTAGACTCCAACTCCATTTCATCCAAACTAGTCTTACAGTGTAGAGAGGAACTAGAATTACTAAGTCATCGGTTGAAATTACTCTGGCATGGGTTCTCGGTCATAGGAACATACGTGGTAATGAGTTAGCGTATGAGCTAGCAAGAAAATGTTCGACACTAGACATAGCAGAGGCGGTGGCAGTCTCCACCCCACTGAACATAATAAAATCATCCATTACTTCACACTATCATGCTTTAGCCGAAAGAAGATGAAGACAATTAACTACATGTGTTACAACAAAAAACACATGGCCGTCATACAAAATCCAAAGGACGAATGACCTGCTAGGATGTTCTCGGCCAAACATTTCACGTATCACTGCAACCCTTACAGGACATGGGAAAGTAGGGAATCATGCAGTTAGACTTAACCTACCCTTCAATCCTATCTGCAGAAGCTGTCAAGCGAAAGGGGCGAAGGAAAGTCTTTTCCACTACTTATATGAATGTCCAGGGCTTGCTAGGGCACGACTCCGCTCCTTTGATAGGCCTTTCCTGCAGCAAATCAACGAGATCTCAGATCGAGATAAAGAATTTGCTGCTATACTTGGACCTCACTAAATGGATTTGAACAAAAGCAACAACAACAGCATATTTGATAAAAAAATAATCAAAATTTTTAATAATACAGCTATTTTGAATTAAAAACAGTATAAAACATATATATTAAAAAAAATGTTTAATAAAAAAAAACATATTTTTAGTAAGAAAAAGAGACATACTTTTAATTCGAAAGAAATTTTTGATACGAAAAAATATTCGGTTTTTAGAACCGGTATTCAAAAATATAAAAAGCAAACATTAGTTTTAATTTAAATAATTAGAATATCTTTAATTAAGAAAATGAGAATAAAAGCTATTAACATACATACGTTTCCATAGAAGGCTATTAGATAAAAAAATTATAAGAAATTTATTTTTAATTAAAAAAAAAACCGAAAAAAATGAATGAAAATGTTCTTATCTTCAAAACATATTTGTAACAAAAAATGTATATATTTTATTGTTTGGCAACGATATAACATTTTTTAAAAAAAGTAAGATGAAAATAAAACCTGGACGTGCATTTATTTCTATTGAAAACCTTTAACATATATATAAAAGTAGTATGTAACAAAATAATAATAATTTTAGTTCAACAAATACAAAAAATTATGTTTATTTAGAAACTTATATATTCTTAAGTTATAAAAAAGACACAGGAAAAAAAAATGAATATGATGTATACTGTGAGCACATATATATTTGCATAGAAATTATATTTTTATTTAACAAAAAGTTATTTTTAGTTAAAAAATATTTTTAATAAAAATATTATGTTATTTTCCCAAACGAAAAAAAAAATTTAATTAGGGAAAGAAACAGAAGTTATATAATTTTATTAGTAACGAATTGACATCGGGAAAAAAGCAACATAAAAAATAAAAAACTTATTTACTTCCATTTGAACACAAAAAAATGACGAAACATAATTTCATTTCTGATTTAATTTGCGAGAACGTTGATAACTCACGAAACCTCCTGGATTTATGTAACCACACCCTAAAAAATTCCAAATAAAAGCAAAAATAGTGAACAAATCAGATAGTTAAGTAATAATATTGTTTTACCAGATTCGTATTTTGTACTATATCCACCGTTTTTTATTATTTCTTCAAGCCGTCGCTCCATACATGTAGCATCTTTCGTTTGGAATCGAGTACGAAGCCTCCTGAACTGCGGCTCAGAAATAATCAAAATTTTTGTTAGCGTTTTTGACCTTAACGTGATTCCACAAATTTGCTATTGGATTGAGATCAGGGCTCTGCGCCGGCCAATCCAGTCCATCAATTTTTTCTCTTCTGAGCCATTACTTCACTGTCTTTGCAGTATACTTTGGATCATTGTCCTGCATAAATGCCCAATTTAATAACACAAACTCAAACACAAATGGCATCATTTTATTCTGGAGTATATCCAGATACTGAAATCTATCCATTTTATCCACCACGCAAACAATCGGCCCAACACCATGGCAGGAAAAAGCTCCCCAAATTATGATGCTTCTGCCGCCGTGTTTAATCGTCTTTTTGGTGAACCTATGATTTAGCGCTTGATTTTTTGGACGATGTAAAATAGTTTTCTCATCTGGTCCCATCCTATTTATTTTGGTTTCGTCGGTCCAAAGTACGTTTTTCCAAAACTGAATAGATTTGTCTTTGTGGGCTTTTGCAAAGGCAAGTCGGTGTTTGATACTCGTATGTCTTTTTGAGAGGAGTGGTTTATCGCCTTCCTACAAGCTTTCTGGACACCTGTAGGCCAGATTCTTGGTTTATTTCAAGCATTATTTGCCGTGCCGACTTAAAAGGATCTGCTTTGCTCTTGCCTATTATAGATCTATCCACATTAACATCAGTTTTTCGCGGCTTTGGTTTTTTTTTTGTTTTTTTACTTAGATAGGATGAATCTTTCTTAACTAAATTAAAAGCATTATAAACCATTTTCCAAGACCACATCATCATTTCAGATATTTCTGCATAGCTTTTTCCGTTTTGACTCATACGGTATATAAGAGCTCTTTTCTCCGGCGTGCAATGTTTTCCACGGCTCATTTTTAGTACTTATTTTAAAATTTTATTTAAGAAACAAAAAATTATTCTAAAAATTGCTGAAACAATACTAAAGTTTTACTCTCCGCTGCACAAGTTAAAATGTGCTATTTTTGTGTCCACTTCAAAACAGTAATAAGCATAAATAAAATAGAACGCGAAAACTTCCATCGAAAAAAATGGTAAATTCCTCGCATAAATGTAAGCTTAATAACGGTAATACGTAAACAAAAAAATTTATTTGATCAAAGCAGAGTTCGTACTAAAAGCTTAACTTAACATATAAGGTTCACATATGTGCTATTTATCTGTCCATGGCTGTGTTTATACAAAAAAAAAAGGTTTATTTCTTGACGAACACTTCAATAAGTTCTTTTATTAGACTTTTGAGTTGCATTTGCCCAGAAAATAAATATCTAATTAATGCGGTCTCTAATTTTATAAGACTATCCCCCTTTCCTTTTGCTACCCTTATCTATCACAAATTGTACTAACTTTTATTACTTCCTTAGTCCTTGTCAAACTTCAAGGTCCCATGAAAAAAAGGTACCAAAGAGAAAAGTTGTGACGTGATGGGGAAAAGAAAAAACGAGAAAATGCTCCATTGAAAGTATATTCTCATATTTTAGTCCAATTTTCAATATTCATTACGAAATGTAATAGCGTACGCTGATGATGTGGTGTTAATGGCGTCAGGACTGCGTCCTAACACGATCAGTGGGATCATCCAAAGGGCATTAGGCGAGCTTAACTCTTGGGCCACAGGCTGTGGCCCAGGTTTAAACCCACGTAAAACAGAGCTTATGCTTTTCACCACCAGATATAAGGTACCAACTTTTACCCTACCAAATACTAACGGACAAATTCTCTCACTATCACCCAGCGCAAAGTACTTAGGGGTAATTCTGGACTCCAAACTTAGCTGGAAATTAAATGTTGAAGAACGGGTAAGGAAAGCAGAAATTGCTTTATATGCCTGTAAACGTATGCTTGGAAGAAGATGGGGTCTTCAACCTAAGTATACATTATGGCTGTATAAGACGGTTATACGACCTATTCTATCGTATAGTTCGGTAGTTTGGTGGAAGGCTCTAGGGAGAGAGTACATTACCAAACTACTCGGCAGAATACAAAGATCAGCATGTGCAATAACAGTCGGTGCAATCAGATCATGTTCTAGAGAGACTCTCAATTCACTGACACGCGTTATTCCAATAGACCTACATATTAAGAAGACGGCAACCATGAGTGCATTTAGGTTAAACGAAGCGGGCCGCTGGAGAGAAAAAACTTATGATCATGCTAGTCTATTATTGCGACAAACTCAGTTAATCTCGGTGAGAACTGACTATATCGTCCCGATGGTAACTTTCAATAGGAATTTTGCCACTCTCTTTCCAACTAAGGAAGAATGGGATAAGGGATTCTCTCTAAACAACTTCGACACTACAGTCTATACGGATGGAAGTAAAACGGGCTGCGGTGTTGGAGCTGGTATATATTCTCACAGACTTAAAATTGAGAAATCTGTGCGTCTCCCTAATACCAGCAGTGTCTTCCAGGCGGAAGTACTGGCAATTGGGTAAGCCTGTTGGCTACTCATCGCAGATTTCTCTTTTAAGGGTAATATCGCTATTCTCTCGGATAGCCAAGCTGCAATCCAGGCACTGGGTTCGGCCACAACAACCTCCAAAGTGGTGGAACAAAGTAGGAATAGCCTCACCATCTTGAGTGAAAACCATAAAGTTACCTTAATCTGGGTCCCGGGACATTGGAACATTGAAGGTAACGAAAAAGCAGAAGAACTGACAAGAAGGGGATCCGCCATAAATAACGCTCTTGCAGAATCGGTACTCACACCATTAGGTGCAGTCAAGAGCACAATTTCCCTAAAATACCTCCGAATCGCAGACTGTAGGTGGAAAGTCCAGACGAAATGCAAAATTAGCAGAACGTTATGGCCCGCCTACAACCTCAAGCAATGGTCGGCATTAATAAGAATGAAACGACGGGACGCCTGGAGACTAACGGCAGTCCTAACTGGCTTCTGGTCTATCGAAGAACAAGCAGCCAAAATGGGTATCCCTCACAATACATACTGTCACAGTTGCAAACGACCGGAGAAAAAGGAAACCATCTTCCATTTCCTCTGTGAATGCCCTGCCCTATGGAAGGACAGAATGTTAACGCTGGGCCAACCGCTGTTCGAGAATCTCGAACAACTATCTGGCTTAGACGTTAACAACCTAATAAGGTTCCTAAACCGCACAGACTGGATATAGTCTTGCTGTAAATAACCGTTAAACAAGTTGGTAACGAGGATGTGGCAACAAAATGGCGCGGAAGCGCTAGTTGGATTCTGGAAGAATCACCACTTTAACCAACCAACGAAATGTAAAATTTTTCATTGTAATAAATATTTCCATAGGGAATAATTTTTAGTATGTTTTATCTAGACAATATATTAGTATATGGTATGCCCTTTCTAACAAATGATTTGAAATTTTTATAATAATTGCACATTCCCACTTACACCCAAGCACTTACACCAATTGCTATAAAATTAAATTGTTATTACACTTGTCAAGAAAGAATTTTTAGGAAAAAATGTGTGCGCACTTTAACGCCCTTTTTTTGGTACGATGCGTTGGACCACACTAAACTTCACCTTTCTAGACCCGACCAACGCTAACATGCAGTGACCATAAAAATTTGTCAACCGAGAAATTCCACAAAATGAGGCCACAGAAGAAAAAAAAGCAAACGCACAAAAATAAAATGCTTACATAAAATAAAATTCCAACTAACTACATATAATGTTATGCAGTACAGCGGTGGTGGCAAGCGAACGTGCAACATCATTGCCATAAGTCACTGACTTGCCACCAACCAAAGCGGTGCAGTCGCTAAAGCTCAGCCAGCACAGGTGTGGCAAGGCGTGACAAACACCAGGTCGTAGCCGCAGGTGGACAAGATGAGTACGCGACGGCGGTGGCGGTAGTCCACAGTTCATAAAACACACACACGCACACACAGGTGTACTGCAATGAAATGCAAAACGCGGTTAGTAGAAAAGAGAAAAAACAGATGGCAAATATATGTTTGTACGAAAGAGTGGGGCGCCACTTAAAGCGGTTGGTGCTTGTGCGCCAGAGATTATCATAAAACGCATGAGCCACAGCATAAGCGCATATAGGGGTTTATGGAGTGTGTGTGTGTGTGCTTGTTTAAGTACTATTTACAATAGTGGAACGAGTGATGTGGCAACATTGACATGGCTGCTGTGGTAGCTAAGTTGCTAGCCCCATAATCGTCCATAGCTGCCACTGCCATGCGCGCTAAGGGTATGCCACATAGCGATTTACCTAAGTACCACCAAACGCTACCTGTACCGGCAATGTGAATGTGTGCGTATGAGTGCGCACCTGGTTAATGTTACGGTCAAATATTACTTTTTGTACCATTCTTGCCATAACTGTGTTCTCTGACTGACTGGCTAGTTGGCGGGCGGCTGGCTGGCTGGCTGACTGGCTGATAATAAAGATATTCACTTTAGATGGTGTCAAATTACGGCTCAGCACAGACAAATGGCGACGTGCGAACCATTGACCAGTTGAACACTTGCCGTATTGAGCAGGTGCTGATGGCGAGCGAGAATAAAATAGTGCGAAAAGTTGCAGACAAAGTTGGTATAGAGTTGAGGCAGCGGTACATAAGCATAGCAGCGCCAGCAAAGGAAGTCCTAAAGGTAACCAAATCGCTGGCAGCCAAGTGGCTGGCTCGCAAGTGAAGACGGAAAGATGCGCGCAGGCATTGTCGTAAGGCAATCGCTTCGTTTCGTTCATAAAGTAATTTGCTAATTGTTATTGCGGCTTTTGTTCCATGCACCAGCTGTGACTAAACCATGGGCTGATTGTCTGAATGTTTGCCGGACAGCTATTGAATTGTAATTGAGCTCAACTTAAGCTAATTTCTTTTCATTCGTATGGCAAATAAAACCTGCCAAGTGTCTGGATTAAATTTCGTGACTGGAAAATGTATGTATGAATGGAAGTAATAAGGAATTGCGGATGGCAAAAGGTATTCTAATATATATTTTGGGTGAAGTAAAAAGTTCTCAATCTCTTGGTCATTTTATGTTCACTATGAAATTAACTTAGTCCTAGTTAGAATTATGCAGTCCAACTCACCACTTGCCATGATTTTATCAATATATTCCAGGATTGGCCTATCAACGTGCAGTTGTTGGAATAACCGCTCTCCTGTGGCATTCAGTATTTTGACGAGACCATAAATTATACAATTTTTTTCAATTGTCTGGACCGAAGAAGAGTATATCGAATTTTCTCATTTTCGTTTTTTTGTTTCAGTTTTAGAGCCTATGGACTTTCTGTCAAATTGGAAAATTGCTTATTTAAACGTCACACAATCTAACTTATTCTCTACGGGGTCATTTAAAAAGGCCGTGCAAAAATAAAAACTACTTTCTTATTTTTCTATATAGCTTCTTTTTAGGCTTATAGACTTCGTCCACCGCTATTCTGGTTTGTTGATCCCTTCCGTAAAATAGAATTTGCCAAAATCCGGAAAATAGCCCTTCGTTTCTGCAATCACTTCCTCGTTTAAATAAAATACTTTTCCCACCTCTAATTTCTTCGAATTGGGGAACAAGCAGTAGACTATGGGATCTTAGCGAATTGAGTCTGGAGAATAGGGAGGAGTGATATGAGTTGGAACCCTATTTCTATTAATTTTGCGACCACAACAATTGAGGCGTGAAATTTTGCATACGAAACTCTTTTTTTCCATTTTTTTTAAATCACTCGACGAATGCCAAACACAAAGAATCATACCAATCTGGGTGAAATTCGTTGTGTGTTCTTCCAAGAGATGGTACTAACTAACTAATATAACTCCGATATGCGCCAGTAGTGACATCGCTCTGACTTGGTCAGACGACCCTCGTACAGAGCCAGAAGAAAAAAGAAAAAATGTCGTCTGCTAACTGTCACAGCTGATATTTTTTATTTTGCTTGAGAGTTGACATAAACTCAAATAGTCTGTGGCCCTATGCAATTAATACATAATGAGATATGTCTCACCGAGAGCTTCTAGCAAAAATCATTAAAAACTTTTAGGGGAAACTTTTTTTGCACAGAAAGTTTTCAAGTCCATAAAAATTTTTTTAAATTTGCACCTTTTATATGTAAAACCAAAAAAGAAATAATAATAAGGTATATTTATATATATATTTTTATTAAATATTTATTTTACAGAGAATACAGAAATTTAAATTCATTCAATTACAGCCATGTCATCTCCTTCTGGAACATCGTCATAACTAAAATTCTGAATTATATTCTGATTTTCATCCAAATCCATTTCCTGTTAAATCATTGGTCCGAACCTCTCGTGTCTGGCGATATAGCTATCGTTAAATGAATACTTCTCGTCTAAATAGCCTGTCGTAGTGTATTGGAAACATCATTATCAGTTATTTTGTCCCATGAATTTTTTACCCAATTCACAACTTCTTGTAAGCCTGGTTTTACAAAATTACCTCGATGATTTCTCACGATTTTGTTTTCAATATATTCATTGATTTCCATCTGCAAATGATCCTTGAATGACTTGTTTATTGCAATGTCAAGTGTCTGGAGGTACCCAGTCATTCCTGCCGGAATCATTATTTGATCAATCTTTCTCTCAGCAAGAAAGTTTTTCATGTCTTTAGCGCAGTGAATACTGGCCGAATCCCACACTAGCGTATTCATACCCCTCAACAGTGGTGGCAGCATAAAACCAACCCACTTTTTTATAACTGCTTGGGTGCAGCAGGCTTTTTCACTTTTAACGACTTAAATTCCTGTAACACGTCGATTATGACTTTTTTTACCCTTTATAATTAAAAATGGCGATACTTTCTTGCCATCTAGACGAATCGCTAAAACACAGGTAACACGTGCACTATCGTAACCGGTAGAAGGAACGTAAATTGACGAAGAAGCCTTGTGCTGAACTGTCGTTTGAGCTCCTTGGCCTAGGAATATCGCGGTCTCATCCATAGCAATCATGTTGGAGAGCTGGTATTTTGAAAAATCGATGCCATCAACAAAAAGCTTAAACGCAAGTGCACACTTAACCACTTCATGGTCTTCCAGCTTAAACAATGTTGTTGAGACTCTTTAAGAAAGTTCCGCAACCGGTGTGACGGTCTTCTGTGGATACACCAACCAACTGTTTCAAAGGCAAATTTTTGAATATCAGCCCTGCGCACAACCAGAGCCATTGCTCTCCTTCCTGCAATCCATTCCCAGATGCAATCTTCCAACTCAGAAAATAACGACTGCCGACCTGATCCACCACCACACCAGTTGACACAAGTAATCGTAGTCTGCATGCTATTTACAAACCATACAGAGATCCAGCATCTTCTCTTTACATAATGCTAGTAAATGAACATTGTATACCTGCACTGTCGCTCAATGTAGACTGCGGCCTTATGTTGTATTTTTAAGATAAATTCCAAGAATTAATTTGAAACGAACTGTAAAGGTAAGCAATAAATTTCTCGGAATATTTTGTTTCAAACATTTCTCTGAAATACGAGTATTAGGAAAACTATACGTATTATTATTTACATATACGTAATAAATCAACAGCATTTTTTAACGAATTCTTTTTGTCACATTATTTTAACTAGGCATTATTTTCGGAGAATGTCTTATTTTCGGAAAAAGACATTAATAAAAAGTATAGCATAGGAACTTATTCAAGATTTATTTGTTTCTTATTTAATTAAAATTTTTTTTTTTGAAGTGTAGTTCATTTTCTTGCAAAAAAGAAAATATAAATCCTAGGGTAAAATTTTTTGAGAAACTAAGCAAAATGATGAAGATTTTATTGCGTTAAATGCAAGATTTTATTTAAAATTTTTAATAAGAATTAATTTAAAATTACGTTAAAACTTAAACTAAATTTAAATTCTAAGTATGCAGCGTAATAGGAATAGGAATAGGAATTTATGCAGGTGTTTTGTTTTTTCTGCATATAACGAATGCTCAACATTTTGTATATGGTAACAAAAAGATTTTTAGAAATTAACACTATAAGCCTGCATACCCAAACCTGAACCCGAAATTATAATTACTAAAAATTAAAATTTCAAATTGTAATAAAATTTTAAAAATTTCTTTCTTAATTTTCACTAAGTTTTAATTCTGAATTTATATGGCTTTTGTAGGAAAATTAAAACTTAATGTTAATAATAAATTAGTAAAAAATAAATTTGTGTAATTTACTTCTCTATGAGTCTCTGTGCTTGAATTCATAAATGCACTGTATAGTATGGGACAAACCTTATCAGATGTTTTTTTCTTGCTCCCTTGTCTCGGGAGCATAGGGCCTCGACAAATTCAGTTTTGCGTTGGTTTCGTTAAACTATTTCGCTTTCTGACAGGTTATGTGATTAGCCTGCTGCTACCTTATCAAATTAAGAGGTTATTAAAAAGTTGCTTTAACATGAAATCATACAGTGCTCGGCCCATTTTCAAAAATTTATTGAAATCGTTATCATGGTACTGTAAATTATCCTACATAAATTTTTAAATAAAAATCTTCTTAATCTTCGTTAACTACAGAAATTCCGCATCTTTCTTAACTTGAAATCTCACCTTTAAGATTTAAGATTTTTTTAACTTCTGTAGTAGCATAAGTGCAACCTTTACTAGACTTCAGAAAATAAAAACTTTTTAAGAGAGAATTAGACGAACAAAGTCAAACATCCATATTGGTTTGGAATTTCTACAATAACAAATGCGTGCAAAGACTCCAATCTAATAAATAGCTGCGGATAGACTAGCCTCTACAACTGCGTGTATTCACCTTATCCATCCCTCAATGAACAAAGGAAAGGAAGCTTACTCTACTTTTCAAAACTAAGAATGCTAGACTAGTAAGGGTTATAGTAATAAAATTCCGATGTGTTAGAGATAAATGGAGTTAGTTTTGGGCAAATACGGAGTTCGTGGACATCACAGTAGACCTTAAAGGCCACTGAATAATCTTATCAAAATTACCCACTTCGCTTAACCAAAGGTACTCTTATTTTCTTTTTTTTGACAGTTGTTAATCGTGCGGAATCTATAGGGGATGACTAAGGTAAATGAGCAATAAGCACGATTATCAAAAAAAAAAAAGAAAACAACAAATAAAAGGTTTTTGTGAACTCCAAATTATTATCTATTATTAATATTTTTTTTTATATTTTCTATACAAACCAGGTTTTTACTGAGATAATAGGATCCAAAAATGTAACGAGAAAACTGACATTCCAGTTTCCAATTACTCTATCTCACCAAACTTATACATATGTATGTACTTTTGTTTCCATATTTTCATAGTTTAATATTTTCATTACGTAACTTTACTTCGCAATTATGTGTCAATAGTTGCATGATGCGCAAAATTAATCCTTTAAAAGCAATTATTTAATTTATTCATTTATGGTTGCCAATTATTGGTTGGAAAGTGTAAAATTTGTGTAAATTATTAAAGCAAAGTGAAAAAGTCAACAACAAAAATGTTGTTGCCTTGAAGGTCGATATTTACATATATACAGTACACACTTGCATGCACACATCACACTGGATACTAATGACATCATTTATTAAAGCACAATTTGGCAAAAAAAGTAACCTATTATATATATTTATATACAGGGTGGTGCAAAATTAATCTCTCTATTGGAAGATTTACAATTTTTGCAAATGGGGTTGTGCCTGACTCATATTTGGCACAGCTACAGTATACAAACGAAGAGACGAGCAATGAAACGCGTAAAGATCAAAATAAAGATTTCCATCACTTAGAGTATTTTTTGTTTGTTTAGGGAGAAATTTATTCAAAAACTAAATTGGATGATTACTTTTGCGCCTTAAATCGGATGTTTTTTTAGCTGCATTAGAACTCTCGATATCGATTACTATGGCTGGCAACTGAAAATGTCAAACTGTTTAGTAAGATTTGGAATCGCTTTAAGTCAAAATTACGCTTCTAAATTGTGAAAATTTAGTTTGAAAAAACTAAATATGCTCGCGAAATCCATAGCGCGAAGTGTTGTTTTCATGGCAAAAATACACTCGGAGGTTTGCCATTGCCTGCCGACGGGCGACCGCTATTAGAAAAATGTTTTGCTTAATTTTGGTGTTTCACCGAGATTCGAATCAACGTTCTCTCTGTGAATTCCGAATGGTAATCACGCACCAACCCATTCGGCTACGGTAGTGTCGTTCGATTACGTGCAAAAAAAGTGCGTGTAGCATAGTACACATAACAGAAGTGAATCTTACAAGGCAGACAAAGAAAGAGGGGAGACCCGAGAGAGAATGAGAGAGGGAGAGAGAGAAAGAATATATATCTAAATAAATGCACAACATTTGCAGAGAATACAAATAGACAAAACTTACAAAAAACGGAGAAGAGTCGACCGGTGTAGGTAAACGCCGGACACAAACCGTGGCAACAACGCGCACTACTCCGAGCGTTTATTACCCATACAAACGCACCGATTCCAGGACCGCAGCAACGATACAAATTACCGCAAGGCAATACCAATAAATCCGATGCTGGAATGGATAGCACTTTATAGTACGCACAAGCACTAGCCAGGAAACGGAAATAAGCGCCAAAAAGTAGGCAGTGTTATTTCTCACGAGAAATTAGCAACCACAGGGAAAAACTCAGGAAAAATAGCCTAAAGTGTATCTAAGATATATATAAGGTATATCTCTCTCTCTCCTTTTCCTCTACGTTATATCTTTTTTCTCTCTCGCGGAACGAAAATGCCCAAAACATTGCATGGCCTTGAAATTTTACTCTTCATTCTCGCTCGTCCATCGAAAATAATAGTGCTTTGCACTTCTGTTAGGTATTTGGCCGAGCTCATCCTCTTATTTGTGGCGTACGTCTTGATGTTGTTCCACAAAAGGAGGGACATAGAATTTTAAGCCGACTCTGAACGGCAAATGGTTTTTTATGAGGAGCTTTTTTAATGGCAGAAATACACTCGAAAGTTTGCCATTGCCTGCCAAAATGCCAGCCATTAAATAAAATTGTTTGTTCATTTTACTGATTCATGCTCGGAGATTCGAATATACGCACTCTCGAGTGGTATTCACGCACCAACCCATTCGGCTACAGCGGCCGCTTACGAGTCTATAAAATACAGCTCGTGCAAGAATTGAAGTCAAATGACCATTATTTGCTACGCATATTTGCTGATTGGGCTCAGTTAGATTTATTATTCTGATTATTGGGAAAAGTAGTCGAAAATTGGACTGATCGAATGGACAATCCATCTCGTAGCCGCGGTGGATATATGCTGGATTATGAAATTATCTACCAGATTATAATAAAAAAAATTATTAAAAATATAAAAAATATTTTAGATTTGTATTATCATTTTAAGTACTCAAGCTCTTAAAAACACCATTTATATGTACTATTATGAATCTACTTGTTTCCTCGATTTGGACAATTCGTGCTAAGCGGAATGTACTGATGTGTATGCAATGTAATATTCAAGTCTAATGAGCAGGCTAGATAGGATAACCTTGAGGTGATTTCTTTGCGCAAAGAGAGTAAGGAGCTCATACGCCTTTATTCAAGTGAAGTAGGTCAGTAGGCTGACAAGTAGGCCACAAGCGAACCTCTGAAAAAAATATTGTTCTGTAAATTGTTTAGTTCTTCTAAAAGCAGCTGGATCGCAGTTTGCTGAGTGAGCTTCGTAGGCTAACAAACAGTGCCTTAAACGGTCAGTAGCCAACGGAAATTTAATGTGGTAATCATTCGGAGGAAGGTGTGATCTATTCATCTCTACAGCTGTGTCACTTTTATAAAGCTTTCAAAACTTTGAACTTCCACTTTTGCTTAATTCGACATAAGGTGCCATCAGGCATTGATATTAGCCGCTTATTATTTGCACGCTGCTGTTCGCAGTTGCATAATGGTGCAGGCTGGTTACTAAGCTACCTGTTGATGTTTTAAAACAAAACCGCTGATATTTGATGTGGAAAAAGGTCTCTTCCACCCATAAAACCCACCAGCACACAAGTCCCAATACAGCAATGATAAGATTATGGATTACTCTCTTGGCTGGCATACTTTTTCCTGTTTTTAAATATGAAAAAATGTCTCAATGAGAGAAATACTTATATTCAGGATATCGAAATATTTAAATTTGACTTGAAACAAAATCGAGCCTTATTGGCCGCTGCATGTGCTCTTTTCACATTGCTACTATTATTTTGTGCGCAGCTGTACATATGTATATGTATACTCAATTCATTACAAATGTATGTCAATACGAGATGGCCCATAATTTGCCATGACTTTTGCCACATTTTGACACATTTAAAATTGTATTACCATAAATTTGTTTGCAACAATGTTTTCTCGCAGTCATTACTTGCCCTGCCAATACAACAAAAACTATATATAATTGTTTCGTAATAAAATATGCACAGTTTGCCCTCTTATGATTCAGATTACATGTCAACTAGCCTTTGTCTATGTCAACTGCAATAATAAAATAAGCCTTTAATCTATTGTTATTGCACAAACTCATTTTTTTGTTTAACATTTCAGTGTATTTTGTTTTTTCTGATTTTTTTTAAAGCATTAATTTTTGTTGAAACTGAAATTTATTTCGGAACTAAAATAAATGAGTGAAAGAATTCGTTCATCCCTTTATGTAAAATTTGCCGTTGTTACACTTAAACTTTTTTGTTAACTACCTGGAAATTATTTCAATGCCTAATTTAAGATTAATAGTTAAGAGGATTTGGTTAGATTGGCAAGGAATCATCTACTTTGAGCTACTCTCCCATGTCAAATAGAAGCTTCAGTTTTCCTTGAACTCTTTGTGGAGCATATGGCGTCGAAGATAGGTGGGCTAGAAACCTACGTTTTCAAATTCACAGCCTGCGGTAAATAATCGGACAATAGAAAAGGAATTGTGTTGCATCAGAACAAGTCCAAGCTAGGGACACCGGTAGTGACTCGCCTCAAGCTCCGGAAGCTTAGTTGTGCGGTTGTCATGCATTGATATCTTCTAAATAATAACCACCTGGTTCTGTACATATATTTAGAATGATTTTATCGGTGAGTTGATCTCAAGAGAAGTTTGCGAAAATCGACTGTAACAGTTTTTTGCCAATGGAAAGCAGAGTTTCTTTGACGTATAGAATAAAAGCGGTGCATATTCGACCTGAGTCGTGTTATTCTAAATATACTAAAACGGCCTTAAGTGCCATGCAAAATATAATTAATTTCTTTTTATCGAACCAAAGCAAACCATTCAAAGGCATGTATGTATGTATGTACTTATATATGAAGCAAACACATGTCAAGTGTATCCGTCTTCTTCGCTTCAATTTTGATGATAATCGATACAGATGCTTTACAGTCTTTTCGCTAAATAGCGAAAAAAATTCTATCGAAATAAAAAAAAAAAATACAAAAAATGTCTTTTAGCAAAAAAAATATTCCCGTTATTCAAAAAAAAAAATATATCACAAAACAATTTTGTTGACCCAAAAAAAAAATATTGCAATAATTAAAAAAAAAAATCAAAAAATAATTTTTACTCAAAAAAATATTGCAATAACGTTTTATATTTATTTTTCGTCTTACATTTTTTACAATGTATGGATCCATCCAGCGGCCGCCGTAATCGAATGGATAGATGCGTTCGGAAGTGCACAAGTTCGAATATGCGCGCATGACACATCAAATGATATAAAAAGTTGCTTCTGTTTCGTAAGTCACTCTGCAACGGCAAACTTCCGAATGCATTTCTGCCATGAAAAAATTCCTCATAAAAACCATTTGCGGGGCATATATGTATGCATTTTATATGTTACATATAAGGAAAAAATTCAACAGTAAACTTTTTTTTTTTTGATTTTCCATCTTCGCCAAATTTCACAAAAATCACATATATGAAATTTTCAAACAAAACGGGTACATGACATGTTTTCCAGTCATCTTATTGTATTGCTAATACTTTACTTCAATCTGATCATGAATTCAAATATCTAAGTGTGATCTCTGAATCCCATTTTTCATTAAATAGTCACATTAACTTTGTTGAATCTACTTCCTACTCAATCTTAGGTGTTATACGGTGTAATAGCTCAAAGTTCTCGGACCCTTATACTCTCAATTACTTTTTACTTCCTTTGTTATCTCTAGATTAGAGTATGCAACATTTATCCGAAGGCTTGGCACCCAATTTGCTGTTGAGAAAATTGAACACATATAGAAGGTGTTCCTTAAATATGCTCTCAGATCGCTAAAATTCTCAAATCCTATCTTTCCGAATAACTTCCGTTTGTTTTTATTTAATTTAAGGTCTCTAGAGAGTGAAAGGTTTATACTCTCACTGTTTTTTACTTTTAGTTTAATTAAAAAAGAAATTGATTATTTACCCCTATGACGGAGCATTAATTTTGATATTGGCTTCCACCGTAGCCGGGGCTTGGTGCGTGACTACCATTCGGGCTCGAATCACCGTACATGAAATAGCAATATGACAGAAAAGATCCTCATAAAACCCATTTGCCGTTCGGAGTCTGCTTAAAATTATAGGTCCCTCCATTTGTGGATGAACGGTAAGACGTATGCAGAAGTGTATGCGCTAATTATTTTTTTTTATTAATATATGCAACACTTACCCATTTCATCTTAAATAGCTTCACAATAATTACGCGCGTAATGGTGCTATTGCCAGCGGTCTGAGAGAATTCAATGAAATCTCGAGTTCTATTCCCCTTGACTTTTCGGTGTTAAATAATGCATTTTACAATTTTTTTTCTTCTTCTTTTCTTCAATTTATTTAGTCAACTATCTATAGTAATTTAAGCTCACATTAGCTTGTAAAAAGTATAATTAGGTTTTAGGATAGAAATAAAAAAAAACCGGACCCTTCGAATTTTCTATATTATACCAAAGTCCAGACAATTATGCGTACAAGGTAACCACAAACAATGCTATTTAGTGTATCAGTAACCCAACTTTCTAAGTTAAGTAGAGCCACGAACTTTCAAACTTGATTTCCCAACATTTTTGTTCGTACAACTTCATATTTCTGGCATATAACGTCGTAATAGTCAATATAATTTCAGTTACAACTTAAACACACTAAAAAATAATTTTTTCAAACATTTTTATTTTAACGTCATCTAACGTGCCAATATTTTTGTCGAGTAATATTTTTAGACCAAAAAATAGTCTATAACCTGCTCAGAAAATGATTCTACAAATAAGTGAAAGACTAATGAAATTTGAGTCATCCGTTCCGGATATGTATTAGCGTTTACAAAAAAAAAAAAACAAATTAAAAAAAAACTTCTTTTTGAACTCTTTATTTCATGCAAAATCATTTGTTTCGTAATATTTCTAATATACAGACACGCATACCTTTAATATACCCGAAACATTTTCTCTGATAAGCTTTTAACTTGAAATATTTGTTTCAATTTAGTTTTTGTTTTTCTATGAAACATGCAATTATTTTACTAATTTTCCACCAACATTCTTTCCTAGAAATGCTAAAAACACGCAATTTCACACTCCTTTCTACTTATATTTGAATTTCAATTTAACGCAGCATGTAAATCATCATCACGCTTTGAAATATTTGCAATTGTGCACTACACACATGCGTACAATCTTACACACACACATACAATATTTATGCAAAATTTCCAATTTACTCATACATACATATGAACGTTTTATATTTATAGTGAATTACGTCTGTTACCCTCTTGCGTAGAAATAATTTGCCGAGAGGCTGGCACAGCTGGTGGCATCAAGGGCAACGCAACTCTTTGCAGTGTTTACCTATCGAACCAAGTTGGGATGACACCGGTTTCCAGTAGCAGCAATCCTTTCGAAAGTATTAGCTAAGAATTAACTCTTTGGTTTCGATTGAAACTGTGTCGTCTATTTTACGGAAAATACGTTAGTAACTGTAAAAATTTACAATTTACTTTTTGTCGGAACCAGTGAATGAAAATTCCAAAGTTGTTTTTTCAAATTTGTATGGAAGAGCTGAATGTGACTAGTTTGGATTTCGGCTTGGAAAAAAGTGAATTATGGAGAAGATTTTACGTTCACACACCAAACCAAACTGAAAGTATGTGGGGCAAACATCAATAGCAAATTGAATTCAACAAAAAATGAAAATAAAAATTTAACCCAAGATGAAAAAAAAACAAAAAGAAAACAAAAAAAAAACTTTAAACAATAAGAAAATTAAAATATTTTTCTTGGCTTAGCACGATTTTTTATTCAAAATATTTTCTTTACAACTCAATACAGAGCTTGATACGTTACCGAGACAATAATGTATTTCTTTTTTCTCCAAATATATACTGTGGAATTTTAATTAACAGAAACATATTACTTACTAGTTGTAACTAACTGCATTTGAATGAAATATATTTAAGAACTTATAACATTTCCATAAAAAAAAATCCATTGAAAAATTCGAAAAAAAGAAAACTGAAGTATTACGCAGAGTTTCCGATAGGTCACTTCCATAAAAGTAGGTACCATTCTACTAGCATATGGCGACTACATCGACATTGTCGGCGAATCCAACCGCGCTGTATGCTCGGCATACTCCAGTTTCAAGAGAGAGTCGAGCAATGTGGGTCTTGCGGTGAATGAGGGTAAAAAAAGTACCTGCTGTCAACACACAGAGAGTCCTTGGACAATATGTCAGCATTCACAACCAACAATTCGAAGTTGTGAAGGACTTTGCCTACATTGGGACCAGTATTAATAACATATATGGCGTCAACCTGGAGATCAAACAGAGAATAACTCTTGGCAACAGGTGTTACTTTGAGCTCAGTAGGCAACTGAGAGGTAGAGCTCTCTCGAAGGACTAAACTGTAGAGTGCCAGTTCAGCCAAAACGCTCATCATTACCGTTCCAAATATATGGCGCAGAAGCATGGACGATGTCAACAGCGGATGAAAAAATATTGGGACCCTTCGAGAAAAAAATTCTACGTAAGATCTTTCGCCCCCTCCGGGTTAGTGAGGAGTACCGCGTACGGTGGAACATCGAGTTGTATGAACTATATAGGGTCCCTATTAGTGTAAAAATACAGCGGCTACGCTGGCTTGGCCATGTAGCCCGTATGAAAGAAGACGCTCCATCAAGGCGAATTTATGACATGGTACCCCAAAAAGGAAGGCTTGGAAGAGGAACATCACATCTCCGTTGGAAAGACCTGCAGTACCTGTCTTCACACGAGATTTTCAACTACATCAACGAGTGCAGGACAGAAACAGCCGACACGGTTGTAGCGCCACATAAGTAAGTAAGTAAGTCCTAAAGATCAAAAGATCGGTTTAATCATATATGCTGCAGGTACGCCAATCCCAACAGAGCTCGATTACTAAGCCAATTATTCAATCCATGTTTGGGGAAACCCGAAAAATCTCCCAACAGAGTAGCGGTAATCCTTATACCAATAAGAGTCATATAGCCAAATACTTCTTTTTTCTCTTTTTCTGTTGCAACGAAGAAGCCTCTGACAGCCTTTAGACTCCATCTTTATACATTTTTCAGATCTTTCGCAAAGCGGATAGGAGCCTCATCAGTTCAAATCTGTTAACGACAAAAGCACTCAGATAAATTGGGGTAAAGGCCAAAAACTTTTGTGAGACAAGTCTATCGTAATAGGTTTGACCTAAGATATATTGAAAATGCTTACCTCCACCCTTACCGAAACGGTATCCAAGCTATCAGTTTCCACCAGTAATAATTGAATATCAAAACTTTAAACAAAGCAGAATTAACCGTAATAATATGTCGCTGGTCGTTCGTTTTTTATGAAACTACTGCACGGTACATATTTCATACCATTTCTTTATGATAAAATATTATTATAATAAAATAAAAAAATTTAAGAAAATCTCTTCGGCTATGTTTAGTTAAAGCTTAGAAGATACCTTATGAATTTTTCCTAATTTTCTGTTGGCGTTATGTGGTAGTTAAAAGCGCGAACCCATTGACATGGGATTAAGATGCCAAATGGAATGATTAGGGTTAAGCAAAGAATGCCGAAGGATGGCGTTCACACTATACCATTACTTAACATTTTGAAACTTCCGCAACTACTATGAGGAGTTTTCCTTCATTTATATGCTGATTATTGCTAGAAAGTGACGTCTGAAAGTTGGGTTGATTACAGGGTCCGGCACTCGAAGTGTAACCAACTTCAAACCGCTTGCGCAGCTGGTGCACACATTTTTGACTTTAACCCTTCGATCTTTAAATGTATGTAGATCGTTTATTTTTAATATCTGAGGCTTCTTAGTCCATGACTTCCTAAAATGTAGTGTGCTAAACACAATGAAGTAGCAAAATTAAGATTTTTGCTATATTTGTTGTAAAAATAATAATTTTAAACTAATTTCGTTAATTAAGCTCACATGGGTCTGTGCAGACCCATATAAACTTCTCATTTAAATTGGTTAACCATTAGGTGTAAACAACTAAACTGTTAGCTGAGGCAGCGGCAGAGATAATTTTTTAGTTGACATATGAAAATTAAAGTGAACACGTGTTTTTTAATTAGTGGGAAGTGTTTTTTTAAATAAAATGGAAAACTAAATATGGATGAAGTTGATGTGATGACGCGTTTGGTTCGTAAGCTAAGTGCAGCAAATGTGAGTCCGGAAGAACGCCAGCGACTTCAGGCACAAATTGAAGAAATTATGGGACAGGAGTCCGATCCATTTGAAACAAGTGGCGACGTAGAAGATGATGAATATTTTCCAGATGAAAATGACTTCGGTGAAGCATCAGATATAGAACAGGAAATCGAGTTAGAGGCTGTTCTGGATGAAAACCATGATGATATTGTAGATTTGTATAGAGAAGCTATCGCCCTTCAGGCTTCAACCACAATGGAATCATGCAGCACATCTATTACCCAGGGCCTTATATACAGGTCGAAAGATGGTAAGATGTGGAATTCAAATCCTCCACCACCTGGAAGGAGCGTCACCGAGTCATAAAGCTCTTTTCAAGCTATTGCTGTCTCTTGAAATCGTAAGTATCATTGTGCGGGAAACCAACAGAAAAGCCGTTGAAGCGTTTCGTCTATGGAAGGAAAAGCATCCCAGTAATAAACAGCGTTCTTGGGTAATGACTAACGAAGACGAAATGTATGCTTTGGGATGCTACTTATTGCTGGTGTATTCCACTCGAATTCTCAGCCAGCGAAAGAATTGTGGGCCAGTTACAATATGCCAATTTATAAGGCCGCTATGTCATTGTATCGGTTCAAGAGCTTAACTACTTTCATCCGTATGGCTCATGCTGATGGCCAATTTAGAGAAAGCATACACTCCGGATTGTCATGTAACCGTGGATGAACAGTTATTTCCATATCGTGGGCGCACTCGATTCACCCAATATATTCCGAGTAAGTCGGCAAAATATGGCATGAAAGTGTGGTGGATTTGTGACTCTGTTTCAAACTACCCTTTGAAAGGTATAATTTATACCGGAAAACCACCAGGTGGCCAGGGAGAAACGAATCAAGGTGAACGAGTCGTCATGAAATTGATACAACTTGGCAGAAATGTTGATGGATCGTAGAGTGGCTTTCATCGGTACCGTAAGAAAAAATAAGACCTTCATTCCGCATGAATTGCTTAACCCGAAGCGTGATGTTAAAAGCACTTTATTTTGTTATCACAATAATAATATCGCTCTGTGCTCGTATATGGCAAAGCCGAAAAAGCCAGTAATTATGTTATCCACTGCCCATTACCGTCAAAGCACCGATCCATTGAAAGGATTCAAGCCAGATCAAATTTTGGACTACAATAAATTTAAAGCGGGGGTAGATACAATGGATCAAATGTTGACTGGCTATTCGTGCAAGCGCTCGACAAACCGTTGGCCACTGGCAATGTTTTATAATATGCTTGATATTGCCCGTTTGGCCTCATTCATCATCTATGACGAGTTGAATCCGGCAAAGCAGAGTGATATGAGGCGCTCATTTATCATTGAATTGGCACGGCAGCTAGTTATCCCACATATAACGAAACGGGCGACTAACCCATTAGTATGGAGGTTTGCTCATATAAGACAAGCAATGAATCTTTTCAATATCAAAGAGAGGATGAATTATATACACACCTGCATATATCTCCGCGTATAAAGATATGTGTATGCATGTATTCATATTTACTAATTTAAAATCACATCAGATGCAGCACAGCAACAATCATATGCTCAAGTTGCTTCAACACGGTCATCGTGCTACCATTGTGCTGCTTCTTCTTCGAAAAAGCGACATAAAACTCGTTATAACTGCAGCAAATGTAATCGTCCCATATGTCTTAATGAACATTCCATGCAACTATATAGTTGTAAACCCAATTGCTATTCGTAATTAATACTAATCCGTTCAAATAAATAAATAAAATTATTTTTAAAACCGTATTTCTTACATTATTTGTATGGGTCTGGGCAGACCCTTATGATGCACTTACCGCATCATAAGGCACCGAACATCGGAGGGTTAAATTGAATAAAAGTAATTTTCCAAACTAAATTTATGGCCTTTTTTTACACTTCGAGTGCCGGACCCTTTAATTGTGTTCTAAAGTATCATAAATGGTTACATCGTTGACTTTCTCCCACTTTGCTATCAGAGGTATTACACAAATATAGTTTTCGAGATTACTAAATCGTTGCAAAATCAATTTGGTTGCAGTAAATCGGTGGAAAGCAGAACAAACCTTTTGGATGTTAGAATGAATTTTGAATAATCACGGAGTATCAGAATACACAATCGATTATCAAAATACAGTGATCTACAAGTAGGTTTTGTTTAGTTATTATCGCGTGTGGTGTGGCCTCAGCAGACACCTCCTCGAGGCTGAGCTGCTTTGAAGACACATTAAAAGCCAAATGTTTCAGAATTTTCAGCAATGTGTGCAGCAATCGCTGATCCCAACTAATTATCGACAAACAAATCATATTAACAATAATAATAAATAAAATATAACTTCATTGGCACCTTCACAAACTCTCTTCTCATGAATCACATAATCGGAGACCTAATCAGCGACTACCCGTCAAAGAAGAACTCGAATTGCCCCCTGAAACCCGCGTAGCACTACCGTAATTACGTACTGGATATTCTGCTAGGTTAAACATCGACCCATCCACCATAGACACCGAGGTACCAAACATGTGTCCGATATAAGCGATTCTATGTCAAGTAATCCAAGTTTGTTGGACATTGTCGTAAATTTTTCTGAGCAATGATTTATTTATTTTGTCGTAAATTTTTCTGAGCAATGATTTATTTATTTTGGTTGCTTGTGTAATAAAAAGTATAAAAAGAGTATTAAAAGAAGTAAGCTGAAGAAACTTTCTATAAATTTTTTTAAAGTGAAATATCTGCGGTTTTTCAATATTTTAACAATTTTTTTATATAGAAAACTCTTTAAAAATAACTTTTAAGTTTTGTTTTTATTTTTATATTTTTTTGAATATTCTAATAAATTTTTTTAAATAGAATATTCCTTTAAAAAATTTTTTAGTTTTTGTTCAAAATTTTTGCTCAAATTATGAAAAACTCTTCTGCTCTATTTTTTTTTTTTTTGTTTTTTTTCATAGCTGAGATTATGCTCAGTAATCTCGGAAAATTTCATAGTGGGACTCTCATAACTTTTCGAGTTGTATTCAAATACATGCAGCGAACCAGTGAAAAATGCCTTGAATCAGCTTCGAATGATTTCAACGTATGCCGGCGCCTCGCTAGAGCTGCATTTTTTACTGATTTTTTAGATAATTTGTTTGTTCTTTTTATTTGTTTTTTTTTTTTATTTTATAATAATTCTTTGAAAATTTGTTAAATTTTTGGTATCTCCATTTAACAATAATTTTTTGAATGTAGAATTCTAAGCAATTCCAATTTCTTGAACTTCGTAAGAGTTTCGACTGATTTGCGATAAATTCACTCAGCTGTTTGAAGGATCTGCGTTAACCACCCATTTCGGTGGGCTAATGTGTTATTAATAGTAATAACAATGATAAAATATAAATAAGAACAATAATGGCCATAATTTATAAGATTGTGTGCCATACAAATAGCAAAAATGTGGCAGCCAATTTAAGAAAATTCATTTACAATAAAGTACGTGTGTTTAACACTATCAGTTGCGCTACCCTTAGAGGGTTATCACTTTTTCTAAATATAAAACTTTTTCAGAAGTATATTTGAATGATTTGCATCCAAACTTTTCTGGGGCAACCACTTTTTTCGAAATCTAGATCCAACCCATAAGAGACTGAGTAAATTAATTTTATATCATCAACACCAAATATATATGGGACTTCTATAGCAAAGGGCGCGTACAATATCCCTCAAAACAAAAAGCCGCAATTATTATTTGTTTTATTAATTTTATTACCCCATTTTTTGTAAGTATACACATGTATAGGTAAATATAATAAAGGGTGGCTAAATTTCAAGGGATGAGATAATTCGGCACATTAACGGCATAGAACCTCAATTACGCCTCAGCGTCATCGACAATTTAGACCATCGGATGAAGGTGTGCCGCCGAGGCCGCGGCGGCCACTTGGCCAATATTTTGCTTCATACGTAATTGAGCTATACCAATATTATCATAATAAAGAGGAATAACGATAATTTCCTAAAAAAATTGTATTTTATTTAAAATTAACACCGGCCCTTGAAACTTAACCCCCCTTTATATTAACCTACTTATATATACAAGTATTTACTCTTGCATCAATAAATACGCATCCCATTTATATGCCAACCTTCATTAATGTGTGTAAATATTCCATAAAGTAATTGAATGATAAAAGTGCATTAATTTCGCAATGAATCAAATTAAGTAAAGTGCACTTGAAGAAAATGAATATGCCGTATGAATATTTTGGTCTCTACCCAAGCACTCGCACGTAGCGAACATGCGAATCAAAAATCTGATAAATTCCAACAGTACTTGCAGCAAATTCAAACTCATTAACAAGTCACGGAAAGCAAATATAAACCACAACTACAATAACCGGAAAAACACAATAAAAAATGGAGGGCAAAAAGCGCAGAGAGAGCAGGCTTCTCGACAGAATGAAAGGCTTTGATGTTGCGTATACGCATGGTTGGACAAAATAAGCAACGATAGGCGAGTGTGTAAAAACCTAGCGAGGAAGTTTTTGAAAGTGAAGTTGAGAATTAACATTTTTAAAGTAGTTGCCGGAGTTCTAATAGTTGAATTGTACCTTTATTTTTTTACAAAAGGAAATTTTTTGCTATCACGTAAATAATGTAAGACTGGTAAACTTTTGAAGTGTTGGAGATTCTTCGGATAACTGTGTATAGCATTTTGCATTGAGATCTATTCACTCACACTGCGAGGGACATTAGTAGAAAACTTATTAATTATTTCTTCTTTTTCTTAATTGGCGCGATAACCGCTTACGCGATAATAAAGTGCGCCAGTCGTTTCTTTCTCGTGTTAACCGGCGCCAGTTCGACACACCAAGTGAATGCAAGTCCTTCTCCACCTGATCTTTCCAACGCAAAGGAGGCCTTCATCTTCCTCTGTAGTAAAAACAAAATCATTAATTTATGCTATAGAAGGAAAGAGGAACACTAGTAAGCCATTGTATAATACCACCTAGAACCACTTCGGTTCGAAACTAATCAATTTTCCCCCTGGGTATGAATGCTCGCATTTAAATTATTACAGTATTTGGCTGAAAGGACTATTGCGAAATTTCTGTGAGTGAGTAAAGAATATTGTTAAAAAAAAAATGCAAAAGAAATAAAGAAGAAAGGCAAAATGGCAAAAACAAAAACAATAAAGTGTTTAGCTGCAAGAAATACACGAGCTGAGTGACTGCTAGCTGCGCTAGTGATATTATTATTTCTTTGCTTTTGCTTATTTTTCCTTTTTTACGTTACACGCAGCTAACGGCGAAATCTAACAAATAGCCAAACCCTTTCATTGCTCTTTTAGGGTATAGAGTAAATATATAGGTATGTAAACAATGTTGCGAAATCAGCATTTGATATTGGTGGCTTTGGTGTTAACGTATGCCTGATATTCCGGCATGTTAACAGCACAGCGCACTTCCTGTGGGTAGTCAAAAACGGCGGCCCCACCAGCCACGAAGTGGTGCGAGTAACACCGAGCAAATGAGTCGACTGCCAGCCCAACAAGCGAGGAAACAGCAAAATAATGCGAGTATTTATGAGTGACTGAAGCAGTTATTTCGCTGTTGGTTGCTGCTGCTGCTCCTCGGGTATTTCGCTAGCAAAGAGTTTCGCTACCTACTGTTGGCCAGTATGGATATACTTGTGTATATAAATTGGTAAATTTTTTTCTCCTCACAATTTCTTTCTGCTGCTATTGTTTGTTTGTTGCGTTTTCCTGTTTTTTGTTGGTGTTTTTCGGTTTGGAACGAGATGTAAATAATTGCTACCGCGTGCCTGCAGCGCTCTATAGTATGTTGCATATAAGTGTACTATGTATGGATGAGGATATGAATCCCGGGAAACCGGAATCCCGGTATTTTTGAGTTCAGAAATTTTCGGAACTTTAAGCTAAACTTTTTAATTTCTTATGAATTTCATATGAAATGGGGTAGAAGAATTTTCTGTTATAGCAAAAAGTTGCCATTGGAATCATTTTTCGTAGTGACACAAAGTAGCTGAGTTTTTTGTATTAGTGACTGCTGGCATAACCGAATGGGTTGATGCGTGATTACCATTCGCAATTCGGAGTACGTTGATTGAAGTCTCCGTGATGCACCAAAATGAAGAACAAGTTTTTTCTAATAGCGGTCGCCCCTCGGCAGGCAATGACAAGCCTACGAGTGTATTTCTGCCAAGAAAAAGCTCCTCATAAGAAACTATTTGCCGTTCGAAGTCGGCTTAAAACTGTAGGTCCCTCCGCTTGTGGAGCAACATCAAGCCATTTTGAATGTTCAGTTAATTGTTGACAGCTGCTTTGCTTGCACATGTTTCGGTTCGTCTTCGAGTTTTACCCATTCAAAAAGATGGGTCTAAGAACCTGTATCAAATTTTGTGTGAAAAACGAAATTAAGTGCGGGGATGCATTCCGAATGTTGACTGTGTCATACGGAGGAGCTACTATGGACCAAAGCAACGTTTATCGGTGAAACACAAAATGTTCTCAGAAGGCCGAGAAGATGTGAACGACGAAAAGCGTGTTAGACGCCCGAGCACCTCAACAAAAGAGAAAAAATTGATGAAGTGAAGAAAATAGTATTGGCCAATCGTCGAATCACCGTTAAAGAAATTGCTGAGGACCTAGACATATCGATTGGCTCGTGCCATTCGATTTTTTTCAATGATTTGCGCATGAGATGGGTCGCTGCAAAATTCGTACCAAAACTGCTCAATTTCGACCAAAAGCAGCATCTCATGAACATTGCTAATGAGATGTTGATCTCTGAACTCAGTCCGCGACGACCCAAATTTGCTCCAAAGGGTCATAACTGGTGACGAATCGTGGGTTTATGGTTATGACGTGGAAACCAAAGCTCAATCATCTCAATGGAAGCTGCCGCACGAACCAAGACCGGAAAAAGCGCGCCAAGTTCGGACAAATGTAAAAGTTTTGCTTACCATTATATTCGATTGCAGGGGCGTTGGGCATAAGGAGTTCTTACCACAGGGTAAAACGTTCAATAAGGAACATTAGCTGCAAGTTTTGCGCAATTTGCGTGAAGCAAACCACCAGAAACGCCCGGATTTGTGGAAGAACAAAAATTGGCTCTTTTATCGCCATAACGCCACTGCTCACACATCGTTGCTTGTGCGCGAATTTTTGGCCAAAAACAATACACTAATAATGCTACAGCCACCCTATTCCCCAGATCTGGCTCCCTGTGTCTTTTTCTTGTTCCCGAAACTGAAGAGGCCATGAAAGAACGACGCCACGCTACGATTGACGAGACAAAGACGGCAACGAGGGAGGAGCTGATCAAGATAAAAAAAAAAATGACTTTTTGATGTGCTTCGAAGATTGGAAAAAACATTAGCACAATAGCATAATATCTCATGGGGATTAACTTGAAGGGGACAAAATATATATTAATGAATAAATGAATAAAAAAAAATCGCGATACTTTTTGAATATAAACGCGCATATATAAATGAAAAAATTAAGCTCAAATTTCATCATTTCAGGCTAAAACACAAGTTTTTTCCTGCACAAAATGGACTCAGCAGATTTTTCCACAATTTTTAAGTTCTTTTGCATTGCGCTTTTTTTCGGCAAATCTTGAGTTACTGTGTCAAATATATCGCACCCTAAGTACAAAAGGGTCACAACTCAAAATGTACTCCTGCTCAAATATGAACGAGACGTTATCAATAAAACGGTCCGCGGATGACATATGGCAAAAATAAATTTTTTGTTTTTTGTTAGGACTGTTATAAGCTTACATGGGAAATTTCAGCGTGATATGTCACATAGTTTGTTTTCTGCTGTAAACAAGTCAAGCTCGAGTGTGGAAAATTTTGAGTTGTGCCCCTTTTGTATTTAGGGTGCGATATATGCGCTAAAGCATTATATAATTTATCTATTATCTTCAAATAGTTTTTACTTTATATAAAAAATATTAAAGAGGCATTTATCTATTATCCGTTGAATGGTAGGAGAGCTTTTCCAAACAAAATTTATGCTTTTTTCGGAAAGCCTTGCTGCAATGCCGTAATCTAAGATGTAGTGTTGAAGTTCCCAGACTTGCCATAACAATAATCTGAAAATCCCGGGATTTTAAGAATCTAAAAATTGCACATCCTTAGTATAGTGCGTCATACCCTAAGTAGTCCTCTATAAAAGTACCGACCGTAGTAGTGTGCACGTAATTTGAGTTGGTGGTGTTGGCAAAGTGATTTTACTAACACATACTTACATACCATTCAGTATATCAGTTTCTATTCAGTAGCAAAAAATAAAACAAAGTGTGGTATGCACCCATTTTGCTATGCTTACTCGCATATTGATGGGCCTGCTGATGGCGGCGGTGGTTTCGGTTTAGTGGCTGCGTGGTAGCTGTTTGTGCAATTTGTTTTTATGAATTATTACTGCGCCATGCCTCAACATGAAGCGCCTATGCAGAATGCGAAAATACTCGTGTGAAAATGCAAAAGGACGCTAGAGTGATTTTAGTAAACAAATAAGAGAAAACCGAAGTGAAATATGCCGAGCAAATAAGGAGGAGAGTTAATTGAAAAGTTGCAAAAAAAAAAAAATAGTACATCATGGAAGATAAATACTATCGAAATGCGTTAAAAAGTTTTTGCATAAAATAAGCACTTTTTGGGTTTTATGGCTTTGATGAAAAAAACGCTTATAAATTTCAGTGCTGTTTTTTGGGGCAATTATTTATTCATTAACTTATTTCTTTATTTATTAATCAGCAAACAGTATGCGCTCAGACTATAAAATAGACAGATGCAAGCAAGGACCTTATCAGAAGAATTGTAGAAGTAACTTCTTCAAAGCAGCCTTAGAGTAAGAAAAATCCTAGTCTAAGGAATCAGAATAAGCATTAAATAGAACTAGCGTGCTCCTAAAAGGAGCATTCATCCCTTAAAAAGTTTTAGCAATACCCACAAAAAATAATTCTTTAGAGCGGAAAATATATGAGGGATCCTTGCAATTAGTTTTATTGGGCAGATACGGATAATCTATTGAGCCGGCATAAATATCATAGACAAAAGACATCAATAACAGAGCACGCCTAGACTCTAAGGGCATGCGGTTTATTAGTATGCAACTGAGCGATAGATTGAAAGGGGATCAACGAATTTTATAGAGCTCAAAGCAAAGCGCACGAAAGCTCTGCGAACAGACTCTAATCTATTAACATGGACTGCATTATACGATCTCCATACAAATACCGCGTATGCTAAGCTCGACTGAACTAAAACGATGGCGAATATAGGCCAACATTTTGAAGGTTTTAGAAACAATTTAATTTATGTCACTGTGAGATGTAGTAATGTTGAGGAACAAACGATTAAGTACACGCCAATTATATAAGTCATTCAACTCACGCTGGAGAGCCCTGCCTTATGGAAGAAGAAAATGTCAATCCTGGGAAAACCACTATTCGAGAGGCTCTAACAGTCTGGCTTATTAAATAACGACGTAATGAGGTTCTTACACCGCACAGTCAGGATATATTCATGCTGTAAATAATCGTTAAACAAGTTGGTAGTGAGGATGTGGCACCAAAATGGTGCGGAAGTACTAGTTAGATTCTGGATGAATCACCACTTCAACCAATCAACCAACCTCACTGGACAATGGATGAATCTTATGAACATTTATTTTCATATTAGATTTTCAGATCATCTGCGTATAGAAGAAAATTACAGAAAGTACCGGGAAGGTGATGTTGACTGTTTTCTCCGATTGCCAAGGCCTAGTGCACCATAAGTACCTACCATCCGGCCAGCAGTCAATAAAGAATATCATTTATCCATTTCGAAGCTTTTGAGAGATGCTGTACGTCGCAAACGGCTGGAAATGTGAACAATTCTTGGATTTTGCATGATGATAACGCGTCATCGCACCGCTAGCCCAAACTGTGCTGGATTATTTGACAAAACACCAAGTAAATACCATCGTGCAAGCACCGTATTCACCTGATGTGGCCCTGTGTGAATTATTCTTTTTGTTTCCCAAGTTGAAGTTACCACTTCGTGGAAGGAGATTTCAGTCAAAGAGAGTGCGACAAAGGAGCAGAAGTCGATCCCTTCGTCGGGTTAAGCGTTGGCACATTTGTTTTGCTTCAGACGGGTCATATTTTGAGGGGGATCAAATAAATTTGCCTGAAATTTAACTCTGTTCCGTTTTATTTAAACATTCCCGGTACTTTCAGATCATAGAGTATCATCGATACTATTATCCAGATAGGAAGTCAGCTAGTTTAGAATTTGAGAGTGAAAACACAAACCCTAAAGTTCAGCTATAATGGCACAAGCCTTTGAAATTATTAACAGCGGCCGTCTATGAATTTTATAACTTTGTGGTCGTACCCTCGTAAGATAGTAGCTTAAGTCGAAATGAAAATTTGGGCATATACGAGGAGTGCCTTTTATATTTCGGGATTAGAGAACAAAAACAAATTTTAATCATTGAAAATCACTTTATTGTTTTTCAAAATATTCTCGATGAAGATCTATACACTTTTGCATGCGTTTGAACCAATTGTCGAAGCACTTTTGCCACTCTGAATGAGGTACCTCCAAAACATGCATTCTGAATGCCGCAACCGCTTCTTCAGGTGTCGAAAAACGTTGACCTCTCAGTTTGTTTTTTACGTACGGGAATAAAAAGAAGTCATTCGGTCAAAAATGCAGTTGTTTGAGCCGATGTGTGAGAGCTCGCATTGTCCTGGTGAAGAGTGATCCGTCTTTGGCGATTGGTTTTCCTAATTTCTTGGAAGACAACTGGCAAACAAATGGTTGTGTACCACTCAGAATTTACTGTTCTGCGTTGTTCTAGTGGTACGGTTGTGACATGTACAGTTTTTCCGAAAAAACAGGCGACCATTTGCTTGGAAGTGCTTCGTGCGCGAACAACTTTTCTTGGATTTGGCTCATCTTGAAACACACATACAGTCGACTGTTGTTTACTTTCGGGCTCATACGCATAAATCCATGATTCATCACCTGTCACGATGTCGTAGACGTGTTTCGAAGCCCCGCGATCGTATTTTTTGAGCATTTCCTTCGACCAATCGACACGAGCCTTTTTTTGAGTGATTGACAAATTGTGTGGGATCCAACGCGAATAAATTTTTTTGACAGTCAAATGTTTATGCAATATTGAATGTATCCTGGTCGCACTAATGCCTAAGATTGTCTCAATCTCACGATTGGTCACATGACGATCTTGCAATATCAGTTCGCGCACAGCATCAATGGTTTTCGGAATAACAACTGATTGTGGACGACCTGCACGAAATTCGTCTTGGTGTGAACTACGACCACGATTGAATTCACCATACCATCGATAAACACTGGTCGTTGATGGAGCTTCATCGCCAAAAAATGAATTAAGTTTATCCATGCAGTGTTGCTGAGTTAATCCACGTCGAAAGTTGTAAAAAATAATCGCACGAAAGTGTTCACGATTTAATTCCATTTTTGGGCCGAGATGAATCTTTTAAGTTACTATGAACAACACAAATAGCGCTGGTATTTCAAAACGTTCTGAGTACGTAAAATCCAAAAAAATGTCAAACTTTGCGATACAGCCGTCACTTGCCAGATTGCAGCACCAGGGTTGCCATATCCCGAAATATAAAAGGCACCCCTCGTATCTACCTTTTCTTTAATTTTTATGCTAGCTTGTTCCAGCAAAAAATCTTAGCATTCTTTTTTTCTATAAATTTATGTCGCATAACCTTGTTTTGTATTAAAATGAGCAGCCTCAAATACGCATTCTATCATATTCTAGGTTAATTTATGCACTTTGTTGTAGTATTTTAGTATAAATTAAATAACAAAGCCGCGAGTGTACTGTTGTTCGCTGCATTGAAGCTATCTTTACTTCATCACAGTCAAGTAGTTAGACTTTGATTTCGTCGCCTACGATTGGAGTTTTCAATTCTCCTCATCATTAGGTAATAGGTAATACCATCATTAGGTAATATACATAAGTTTCCTCATTAATAAAAGTAAACACCCGTTGTGAGTGGGTAATATTCTCGCAAATTATAGCTTTAGTATTGGAGCGTTTTTTGAGTCGGAATTTTAGAATTTCTAGCGTTTTCTTTTCGGAGAGCATCTCCAGTTTTTAGGACTCACTTGCTTCGGTGCTAGAAACTAGCATATTTTGGGTCCAATCGAAGTCGTATTTTCGTCCTCAGTGTGCAAGGAGAGGACGGGACATCACTGAAGCTTTCAACTATTCGGAAAAATGTCACAAAGTCAGCATTTGAGAAACTAATGTCAACTCCATTTCGTTAAAGTTAAACTAATTTTACTACATACTACGAGAATTGCATAATGATGGTGCAGCAGTCGGTAGCCACGGAGCCAACAGCCTGATGCACTTCCACTTTTTTAATTGTATCATTTGTATGCAGGCGCCTCAGAACACACACACATTTGCTATGCACTCCTGAGATGCTCTGGCAAGTTATGGTTTCCATGCATACACACACACACACATCACCTCACTTATATATGTATGCATATATGCGCTGCGGTGCTACAATGTTGATGCACCAATTAGCTGAACCATAACCAAAATGGCCAGTTTGTATTAATGTGCGGCAATTTTCAAGCAAAACAAGCTGTTTAACACAAGATAACCAGCCGGTTGCATGGCAGGGCAGGGCATAGTTATGCGTACTATGTAGCAAGTGGATATGGATATTAATATTAAATTAAGTTTAGTTTAATAATATAACTTTGAGCAATATTAATAACACTTATTCTATCAAATATGTATCGTTACGTACAACATATACATACATATGTACTTGTACATACATGAGCATAGGTGCCTTATCAAATATGTATGTATGTACGCTTTGGACATAACAAAGCCGAAATGTCCTTGTCCAACTGCCAGCAGCAAGAAAACTTGCCTGCTATGCTTTGTGTGTGAAATGAAGCTCTGCATCTCAACGTCATATTGTAGATTGTATGTATACACAAGCACACATGCATATGAGCAAATATTTTTAATGTATTGTTGTCCACTCTTGCATGAACATATAAAATGCTCACTTTTACAATGTTCGTTATAAATTGAAATGTAGCGCACAGTGCATGAGCATAGAAACTTTGCTCAGAGCTACACGTCTTTTCATGTCAAGCAACATGCTTTGCCAACGTACAAGCTCATCTATAGATACATATACGTATACCTTTTTAAATTCAAAAAAAGTGGATACATTGTTGTAAATTTTAAGAGTATTTCAGTTTTGTGCTTTTTCACTTAGAAAACATTGTGAATGTGAAAACTACAGATTTCGATCAAAGATTAGTGTATGTATTCGTTCGTCTTGCGGATGCCTAAAAATTTTTAGAGATTCATATGGGTTTATATACTACATGTGTATGCATGTACATGTATGTGTGAGTGTCTCGGTTGTAGTAATTTGTAAATAGCCTTAGTGGTGAGTAATCTTAGTTGTAGTTATTTGTAAATATGTCTGTAATCTTTGGCATTTGCATGCACACATTCCTTGTTGCTGGTGTTGTAAACCAACAAGGAAATTTACTCAAGCAAATGTGAGTTATTGTAATTGCTGTACATTGTTCCCATGAGATTGTGCTGCGTAAGACTTTCCAATCTATTAGTTTTTGAATATAAATATGTATGCAGTGGGGCATATGAAAATGTAAACATAAAATATAAATATTAGCATAACTCAAAAATGCTAACGTAACAAAAAAATGTTAGTATAATATCAAATTTTAACAAAGTATAAAAGTGTTAGCGTAACACAAAAAGTTAACTTAACAAAAAGACGGCCGCCGCAACCGAATGCGTTGGTGCGTGACTACCATTCGGAATTCACAGCGAGAACGTTGGTTCGAATCTCGATGAAACACCAAAAAATTAAGATAAACATTTTTTAATAGCGGTCGCCCCTCGGCAGGCAATGGCAAACCTCCGAGTGTATTTCTGCTATGAAAAAGCTCCTCATAAAAATATCTGCCGTTCGGAGTCGGCTTGAAACTGTAGGTCCCTCCATTTGTGGAACAACATCAAGACGCACACCACAAATAGGAGGAGGAGCTCGGCCAAACACCCAAAAAGGGTGTACGCGCCAATTATATAGGTATATATGTACATATATTATATGTAACAAAAAAATTTTAAAATAACATTAAAATATTAACAAAACATTAAAAAGTGAAAATAACATACGATATCATATAATAATTACAAAACGTGAAAGTGTTAACATAACTCAAAAATGTTTGCAACATATAAATATAATGCAAACATAACATAAAAATGTTAACATGACATTAATATATTCACAAAGCAAAAAATGTTAAAATAGCAATAAATTATTAACAAAACATAAAAATAAAGTATGTTAACATAATATAAAAATGTTACCATAACATTAACAAGTTAACATAACACAAAACACATTTTATAAAAATGTTAACATAACATATACATTTAGCATAACATCAAAATGTTAACATTAGGTAATAATTTTAACATAACATTAAAATGTTAACATTCTATAAATATGTTAACATAACATATACATTTTAACATAACATAAGAATGTTAACATTAGGGAGTAATTTATCATAACATTAAAATGTTAACATTCTATAAAAATGTTAACATAACATATACATTTTAACATAACATAAAATGTTAACATAACGTAAAAATGTTAACATAACCTAAAAATCTTAACATAACCTAAAAATATTCACAAAATATAAAAATATTAGCATGACATAAAAAGTTTAGCAAAACTTAAATGAGCATTTTGCCAGTTTAACATAACCTAAAAATAGTAGCATAACATGGACATTTTAACATAACCTAAAAATGTTAACATAACATAAAAATTTTAGCACAGCACACAAATTTCAACATTATTCCAAAATTTTATCATCACACAAAATTGCTAACACAAAGGATTAAGTAACCTAAACACGCTAAAAAACCATAAACACCCTAACGTAACATTAAAATAAATATTAAAAAGATATAGAAACGTTAACTTAAAATAAAAGTGTTAACACAACATAAAAATGATAACATAACCTAAAAATGTTAACATAACCTAAAAATCTTAACATAGCACATATACAAATTTAATATGACATACAAACGTCAATATAAGCATAGCATACAATATTTTATAATATACCAAAACATTACCAAAACATGAAAATGTTAACATTACATAAAAATGCTAGCATAAAATATTCAGCAAACCCTACTTGCAGCTGTATTAAGTGAACAAATGTCAACTTGTAAGTGCAAATCAAGGTTGGGTTAGATTAAATGGCTGCCCTTGCGACGGGCCCACTTGAACAAAAAAAAACATTAAAATTTGTCCGTTGTGATACCATAGAGGGAGAGGGGAGGAGAACAGGAAACGGGGAGGAACCAGACAGAATCCAAGGCTTGGAGGATTTGAAGATGACGACAACGAGTGGCGACTTACGTTTGTGTTAATCGTTTCAAGCCGCTGATGAATTTCACCATAGGTGTGATATTTAAGCCCGCAATTTCCGCTGGTGTAGCGAAAAAGTGAGAGGCCTGATGTTTAACCCTTGGGCCAAAGAGAGCAGAGCAGCTGAGATGATTCCACCTCGTCCTCCAGACAGCTTCTGCAGAAGGGGCTTGACTCAATGCCAAGCCTAACCGCATGGACACCCGCAACGGACAGTGTCTGGTGAGGATACCAACCAAATTCGATAGCCGGATCTACCCGCGGCCAGAAGGACCTCGCTACTTTGCATGTTTGCGCACTAGCCCAGCGCTCGCTAAGTTGACGCGAGGCCCATCTTTCCAGTAGCAGATTAAAATTCTCTAAATGCAAATTAAAGCTCTTACACTACATATCAGATCACGCTGCTGGATTTATACAAAGAAAAAAATCATCATCATCAAAATGGATTTATAGAATCAAAAATTGCAATCACTTCCAAACTGTGAAGGATATTTTAAAACTGTAGAAGAAAATGAAGTATAATTTAGCATTAACGAGTAATCTTCGTCGATTCAAAAACTGGTTTGCTCTTTTTTAACTTTTATTTGCATTCCTCTTAAGGTTTGTTATATTAAAAGCTGTGTGGAAAACTTGTATGTCTCATTTTTAATGCCGATAATCGAAAATAAAATGTATTGCGCTGATACAACGAAAATAACCTTTAAAATGTATAAAATAAAGTTACCCTTTAAGGGTTAATCACCAAGCTGCTCAATGGAGGAGGCGCGCAAAAAAGACCAGCAAAAATACTTCCCCGAAGACCAGCAAAAAAAATGGCCTTTCGACCGAAAAAATTCACAAAAATCCCTTTGAATCAGCGAAAAAGTTTGTTAGTTAGAAGCCATCCTAGTTCAGAAAGGTAATATTGTGTGATGAATCCAAATTAAGTTCTTTTCGATTCGATGGAGTGGCGTAGAATGGACGAACCAAATAGGTGGTGTGCCCTGAACGGAACTTCCAGGGATGACTGAGCATAGTCACAGCAATTAATGACAAAATTAAGAAAAAAAGTGTGATGGGAAGTGTTTTTCAATACAGACATTTTTCCCAAAAATTTTTAAGAAAATGATAAATTTTTCCCCCAAAAAACTCTTTTTCAAAAAGTATGCTTCATCCTAAAAATTAAAAAAGAAAAAATTATAAAAATGTTAAAAAGAACAGAAAATGTTACCCCTTAAAAAACTCTGTACCAAACTTTTCAGCATTGAATACACCAAAAGATCTCTAAATTTTGTTGAACATTTTTTCAATTTACTTCTTATCATACTTAAGCCCACAAATAAAACAATTTTCAGAAAAATCAACGACAGTGATCAGAATGCTCTAATCACTTCACATGGAGTCTATCATAAGTCTAAAGATTTACTTCTTGTAAGCGGCACTGAATGATTAGCTTATTAATTGCAGTCTTGAGCGACTGATTACATTCATTATAAGCATTTTTAAACGCTTTAATAGCAATTCCTCATCAAATTTGCGAATGATTGTGCATTCCTCACCAGGAGTGGTCTATTATTTTTAGCTTGAACGCGCTAAATTTTTTGCATAGTTTGTGTTCTTTAGTTTGCCAAACTGCATTTGGAGAACGAGTAGAGGGTTTTATACAGTTTAGACATACATACATTGACATGGACTTTGTGCTAAAATATTAATTTATTTGTCTTTTATTTAATAAAATTTTACACAGGAATGCAATTATTATAATATATCAACCGCGAACCAATGCTGCACTAGCTCGTAGCTGTTTAGTATGATTTTATGTTTGCTTCTGAGAAACACACGTCGATGACAGTATTTTTATTTCTAAAGCGCCAATTTTAAATTTTTTTATTCTAATAGAGTACCAAAGTACCTAAATCAACCAAGTATGTAAATTTTATTCCACTTTTTCCACAGGCACATACGATACAGCACGTGTGGGCTGTTGGTTGCGTGAGTTAGGATCCGATTTTTGCCACTACCCTACTCTAAGGAAATGTGAAGCCGAGGAAGGCAAATTGGCTCGTATGAAAATAAATTCCGGGGATTGATTCAAATTAATATATTTGTAGGTATGTTCAAAGCAGAAAAAGCAAAGCAAGATTTTTCCATTAAAAAAGTACCAGTTAAAAAAGGGTTATTATATAAATCACCAAAAAAAAAAAATATTTACCAGTGGGAAAACCACAGACATTTCCACTAACGAAAGTATGAAAATAAGCTCCTCACAAAAAAAATCTGCCGCTCGGAGCCGACTTGAAACTGTAGGTCCCTCCATTTGTGGAACAACATCAAGACGCACGCCAAAAATAGGAGGAGGAGCTCGGCTACCCAAAAAGAGTGTAAGAGCCAATTACATATATATATTTATATATAAAGGATTAACATACATACTTACAAATTTTACCGAATATAGCAAATTTGCCACCATGATCATTCATATTTAAAAATGACTCATTTTGCTCCTACTCAAAAATTTTAAACAATAACCCTAGCCCATAAGGGAGTTCATCACACCTTTCCCGGAAAACTTGCATTTGAAAGCACTTTTGAGTTTTGCTTTTGACAGTGGCAGTGACAGTTGTACCAGCGGATTTCAATTATTCCATGCTCGTTGCTGGCAAAAATAAAAATAAAATGAAGGGAGTAAATAGTCGCCAGCAATCGCAAAAGTTTGTCCGTTTTTTTTTTTCTTTCTAAAACTGTCCACCTTTTCCTTAAACGAAAAATAGCCATTGCATCCATTCTGCTGTTTTATGGTATGACTTTTTGCGCTTCTTATTTCACCGTCAACATTTTTGAATTCATATGTAAATATACGTACAAGTACATATACTCGACAGTTTATGTTTGTTTGAAGTTCTGTTATGTATGTCTATACATATGTACATGTAGTTTTTTACCCTGTAGGAAAAATCTGAGTTAGGACACAAATTTCTGGTTGCCAATTTCTATGCATTTCGTTATAAATGTGGGGGTCTTCACGTGAAAGGGAATAATCGCCCTCTACGCATATATCCCTGCCAATTACACCTTTTGAAATTCGGTATAATACATATTTAATTAAAATATTTAAAATTCTTTTATTTGTTCTTTAAAGAAATTAGTTAACTCTTTCAGCAGAAACATGTATCACGAACTATGTTAAACATGACTCCAACAGATAACACTACGGACCCTTGTGGAATATGTGAGATCTATTCAGATCAGTCAATAATTTATAAATTGAATGCCCGCCATATAAAACAAATTTTTTCTTTAATTATCATCTGAATGTGCGGCATTTGAGGGAGTAAATTTGTGAAAAAAGTGCAGATTTATAGAACAATTGGCAAAGTGATAACAAACCATCTCACAAGGCCAGAGTAGGTTGAGGTATCTCCGCCAATTTCAGACAGAAGCAAGACATATGTATATGTACCTTCAGCCCAACTCAGCTCTATCTTAAGTTTAATAAGAGAACTGGGTTTGGATGAGGTACTATGATGAGTAGAGGGCACAAAAGGCCACAAGGTCGAAATTGCAATCTCAAATCTATCTTTCTAGCTATCTATCTATCTGACAGAACCATCACTATGAACGAATTTTTTGGTTAAAAAACCCAGCGCATATCATCGAATGACTACTGCATTCACACGATATGGCTCCGGTTGACTGACTTTTCTTTCAAAAAATTGAATTTGAATTGAAATTGAAATTGAAATTACCACTTCAAGGCATTTCCAATCGAAAGAAGGCATGGCAGAGAGTTCGTAGCGAGTACTGAATGCCATTCCGGAAAATGAATTTGATAAGTGGTTCGATGATTGATGATTGGAATACGTTTTTTTAGTCCATTGTATTATTGGAAATTGTAAATTGTAAATTGTAATTCTTCATATATTAGATCGAATATTATAATTTGTTTGATTTTGTATTATAAATGTGATTGAATAATTAAGATCTCGTTTTATTGACCATTTCTAAGTTTATTTTTTTTTTTGCCAATGTATGATGTATGTATGCTAGGACCTTTGGCCTCCACAGTAAGTTCCATAGCTATGCATCCTATTAAGATGCTTTAAGAGTAGAGATATAATTACATTCACTTATATTTTTTCAGGCGACAAGTTGTAAACAAAGGGAGAGAAAAAGTGTTTTTAGTTTTTCTGGATTATAGTGGAATATTTAGTGGAACACCATAAAAAAGTCTAACAAATTTCAATTGCAGCTCTGAAAAGGCTAAGGGATATATGCCGTACAAATAATAGTTGTCTACGGCATAATTTAGTGCTATACAGTTCCGAACTATCAAAAAAGGCAGGTGGCATGGAATAACTGACACTTGGTAGAACATTGCCCAGTAAAATTCACCACTCACCTGCTCATGTGAGGAATATACGGAACGCGAACTAAACTTGCTTCCAAATTCCCTACAAATATACCACTTCTGAAACCATTTGATTCCTGCTGGCTTCCACTTATGAACGCCACTACTACATTGACGTTTGTGTGTTCGCTTATGCGCTGTCATTTTTTCGCAACGCTGCGGTAAACTCAATGTCTTTTGTAAATACGAGTACCTACGCATAAAAAATTTAAAACTCACCAAGTGCACTGAGGCAATGGAAAGGACAATAAAAGAAATAGGGAGTGAGCTAGTGAAAAAATTTGAAATAAATACAAAAGGAAGTAAACTAAAGTAGCAGAAAAGTGCAAACTGTGTGAAAAACTTTACGCTATTCACAAATACATGCATACATATGTGTTCTATGTATAAGAAAACGAAAAAAATTTGGAAATAGAAAATAGAAAAAAAGAAAAGATGTGAAAAGAAAAAAAGGAGAACTACAGCTAGGAATAGTAACAAAAAAGTGTTGAACTTGCAAAAAAAAAACAAATTCGCAAAGAATTTTGCAATTTTAGCAAAACTAAAAGCTGGTAACTGAGAAACACAAAAAGGGGGAAACATGAGTATTTCAAAGGGTGGCGGCAACATGCAGCACGCGGGCATGTACACCAGTCTACGGGTGTCCGCTCTTGTTGGAGTTTTGGCGTGTGGCACAGCGTGCATGTGAAGTAGGGGGTTCGCTATGCCAGCCGTTACCTACTACTGCAACTCGGATGCTTAGAATCGCATTGCCTTTACATGCACACTGTAGTTATTCCCGGCTACTGCAGTATTTTTTGGTGCATTTAGCTAAAATTATTACCAAGCGAAATATACACGAATGAATAATAGAAATGTCATACAGCACTGGAGTGCTGCTGTCCTATTTTTGGCAAATGGAATTTGTTCGGATTGGTAAAGGAAAAAAGCTTGTAAAATTAAAATGAAAAACATATGCCATTTCCATGCTCACCTCTGCAGTTTTGCGTTAAATTATGTACGCTCGAAATTTTCACAGTGAGTGCACAATTTTAAAGTTATTGATAGAATAAATTAGAATAAGTTAGTATCGTACCTGCATAAAGTTGAATTTTAGACTAAGACTTCAATTTAAACAGCAAATGGAAATGGAAAAAGATGCGAAAAAGCAATTTTATGTCCATTGATTAACGTCAAGGGAGTGAGGGAATCAAGTATGGCAGGAGTGTTGATGAAACTTCGAGAAGAGCTCTTTTGCGGCTTTATTTATATGAGCTTCATAACAACTTTTTGTTGACTTATTGACCCTTATCGGATGTCGGGGGAGTTTTTTAACGAGACATGCACCTTATGGGGATAACCTGATGGAATTGATATACCACAACCATAAATTCCATCAGCGCAGTGTATGCTTACATTAATAATTTCATAAGTCACTTCACAGCGATTCAGTTATCTACTCGGTAAATGATATGGTAATTAATAAGAAACTTGCTGCATACTTTTGGATGAGCAGAAAATTAAACGTAGCTCGTTTAAGCATTCCTCACACTAGGCCTAGGCCTCCTCGATTCGCCAAGCGTTAGCAAGTGGCGAATAGATGAAGCAACTGGTATAAATAAACATATGTTAGTAGCGGTGTAAAAGAGTTGCCAAAACTGAGTTCTCATTCGTTTCAATGTTGCTGTAGACTGAATTCTCCAAAGAGAATTTGGAAAATTGAAACAGCAAATGTCTCTCTGTACGAAAGCTGTCTAGTGAAACCCTCTTGAATGAGAGTTGGCAACATTGAAAATCGGGAATTATACCAGTTTCCTGAGATATAACCATACTTGATAACAGTGAATCTTGCTCGTTAATTTTGTTGTTGCTTTCACAAGCAAGTGAACAGGGTACAGAGATAGCAAGCAGAAGGCGGCTGATCGCTTGATCATTACTAAATTCATTCTCGCTTAGCAAGCATGTGAATTCTATAGTTAGTAGAGAAGTAGTGAATTAAAAGCCGCAACTGTGCAGCGCCGGACTGGGTATTAGACCAAACCAACTTTTTTTAAAGAGATTGAAAAAGTATTGGGTGCGCAACTAAGTTCCCGCTGTTTGTCAATAGATGCCGCCAGCAGTGTGTGCTAGTCGATTCTAACATAACCTAAACGTCATGAACCAAGCTTAGACATATGGTAAACAAACTGTTTCGACACATTAGTGATTTTGTTTTGGTATCATACACTTTTGGTTTTGCGAAAAAGTCTGAATTTGTGCCGAATAATCGTCATTTGCGGGAAGTGTTGATTTTGCTCTTTCATTCCAAAAAAACGGCGGCTGAAGCGCATCGAGAGCTACAAAAACTTTATGGAGATGCTGCTTTAAGTGAAAAAATGTGCCGAGATTGGCTCGGTTGCTTCAAAGACGGTGATTTTAATGTTGACGACCGTCCGCGTGAAGGAAGGCCAAAAACCTTCGAAGACACTGAATTGGAGGGATTGCTCAATGAGGATCCATGACAAACGCAAGATGACCTTGTTTCAGTATTAGGAGTTACCAACCAATCCATTTCTAAGCGATTGCATGCTTTGGGAATGATTTAGAAACAGGGGACTTGGGTTCCTCATGAGTTAAAACCAAGGGATGTTAAACGTCGTTTTTTCGCCTGTGAACAACTGCTCCAGCGGCAAAAAAGGAAGGGTTTTCTTTATCGCATCGTGGCGGATGATGAAAAATGGATTCATTACAGCAATCCAAAGAAAAGAAAGTCATGAGGGACGCCCGGTCATGCTTCTACGTCGTCGCCTCGGTCGAATATTCACGCTGCGTAGGTTATGCTATGTATTTGATGGGACCAAGTTGGTGTTATTTATTATGAACTGTTAAAACCAAGTGAAACCATCACTGGGGATCGGTATCGACTTCAATTGATGCGATTGAGCCGAGCACTGCGCGAGAAGTGGCCGCAATACGCGGAGAGGCATGAAAAAGTGATTCTACAGCATGACATGAGGCCACGTTGCCAAACCCGTTAAAGCCTATCTGAATACACTGAAATGGGAAATCCTACACCACTAGCCATGTTCCCCAGATATTGCGCCGTCCGACTATCACCTGTTCCGATCGATGGCACATGGTCTCGCTGACCAGCAGTTCCATTCATATGAAGACATCAAAAAATGGATTGATCCGTGGATAGCCTCATGAACAGTTTTACCGCGATGGTGTACGAGATCTACCAGAAAGATGGGAAAAGTAATAGCCAGCAATGAGCAATACTTTCGATGATTCACTTGTAATCATTTTTTCAGAAAAAAGTTGTATTTTCATCAAAAAACAGCGAGAACTTAGTTGCGCACCTAATAATTTTCTGTTTTTCGAAGTAAGTTGGAACATGGGCCGTCAAATTTCCAAATTTAAACTTTTGACAAATAATCAAAATTCGTCCATAGTGATACCATACAGAGGGGGAAACAAAAGAAAAATAACAAAACAGGGGGAAAAGCTAAGAAGGGGCTTTGAATTAGAGGATGATGACCAACAGTGGCTAATTGCTTTGTATTACTCGCTTCAAGCTACTGATGAAATTCACCAGGTGTGTGATGTTAAAACCCGCTAAAAAAGTGGGAACACAGGTGCCTGAATCTTGGCCAGCTTCTGCAGACAGGACTTAAAACAATTCCAATTTTCACCAATTGGGTACCTAACGGGCAATGCCAAAGGTTAAGTATACCCACCAAATTTGAGAGCTGCGGCTTTGTTAGCCTTAGGAATTACCTCCAGCGCCCTCGATCTACCCGCGACTTTGCACGTTTACCCAGCGCTCGCTGAGTTGACGTGGGGCCCATTTTTCGAAGAGTAGATCACAGCTTCTCAAGTTAATCCCAATCTTCTCGTTTTGCAATGAAACCATCTCCATGGTTCTTTGTCGAGCCAACCTCCCTTCTGTGTATTACTTAAATGATATGTGTATAACTTTTGTGCGCGCTTATATTACCGTTCACCCATTCCATATTAAATGTAAGAAAAAGTGGCAATTTCCAGCAACGTGGTTTTAAATTTTCTTGCACATGGCCTGAATTTATGCTCAAACTGACGGAAATGGACTAAAAAAAGGTCTGACATTTTTTTCATAAAATTTATGAAGGCCGCCATAGCTGAATGGATTGGTGCGTGACTACCATTCGAAAGTGCCCGAGCACGAAATACCAAATAATAGAAAACTTTTCTTCTAATAGCATATTTTGAAATTTTGAAAGTAAAGTAAAGTAAATGAAAAGAGTAAAAACAAGTATACAAATATTCAAAAATATTCAGGCATAAGTGAAATAAAAAATCTGTTTTTTCATATTCTTCTTTTTTAATTCTCATTATGTTTGTAAATTTAGGCGCGTTTTGAGGGTCACTATGAATATGATCAAATTCCAGTTTTTTTAAATAAGGCATAGGTTGTAGTTTCTTAGACTTTTATGAAGAGAAATCAAAAGAGGATATTAATAATTTTGTACAAAATGTTTGTGTTTTTTGAGGGTCATCCAAAACAATATACTTAAAAGTGAATGGCTAGGAAAATACCTTAAATCCATGGTGAACACAAAAAAAAGGAGGTGTGACCAATATCCGACCGACAACTGGCACTAAGCGAATTTTGAATAAACAACTGATGGGCTGACGGAACAGGGGCCATGAGAGGTTTGTTTACGAAAAAACTGAGATTGTCTTGGTGAGATTATCTTCGTTGCCACCTGAACAACAGCTGATTAGACGAGTGCGTGAAATATGTGAAATGAGCGGGTAGAGTTCTACTGCCGAGTAGCCGTAGTTACTTGCTCAACTTCGTTTTTGATCAAAGTTGAAGGCCCAACCTGGTAATCTATCATCCTTGCTTTAAATCGACACCTCCCAACATTCAGATCATTTTTGCAAATGTATTTAAGTAACTCGCGTACGAAAGTCCCTTTTATGACGCGGAGGGGATAAGTTCTAACTTCGAGCGACATCCAGCAAGCCACAAAACAAATTCTTAGTGAATTTTCCATTGAAAGAAGTCGAACTAATAAATGAAGAAAATATAGTAAAACATAAAAGTTTGCCCTTGAAATATGAATTTCTAACCTTCCCGTGAATTACGCGATATTTCATTTTATCATTGTGAAAACTTTATTAAGTTCCGATGAAAGCAAATACAAAAGGGCTCGAATAAACACAAACATTTTGAGTTTTTTATTTACATAACTCTTATTTGTTTATTTTTCAATTCTCCATTTGCATGACTGCCACAAATACACCGAAGAAATACAAACAAGTACACCTTGTGGCCAGCACGTTTGAAAAGGAGTAAAGTGGCCGCCTGCTGTAGTCAGTTTATTTAATATTAAACGAATTTTTTTTTGGAAACTTTCATTCCTTCCCGTTATGGCTTAGTGTGACTAAACTTAACTTAGCAGCAATACAGTTGAATGCCAAAAAAACGCCATGAAGGACATCCAAACGAAAACGTGCCTCATTCACTGGCCACAAAAAGAGTTCAACAAACCAGACATTGGCTTGGTCGACAGTAACCAAAACAACCGCAGAGTATCTGAAATGAATACAAATGAAAAATGGTGGCAGAGATGCCAATGGACATCAGGCGGCAGGCATGGAGCGAACGGTGGGTTGCTTAATGCAAGCGGACAAGTGCAACGCTCCCCGGAGATGCAGAACAGTCGAAAGGAAGCATGCAAACAAACACGACAACAAACCTAAAAACTCAATTACAACAACGAATGATGAAGAACTTGAACGTAATTTCTGATTGCCCAACCACGTACCACTGCCACACAGCCTGTGCCAGAACTGGCGGCTAAGTCGCCGAGTCGCGTCGAGTCGATTCAAAGTCAGACCAGCCGGAAGGGCTGTTATACGCCGATACCGACGTCAGTCGTCGAAAATTTAGCAACAGTGCAAATGTCACCAGCAGACTAGCGGGTACATTGTGGGGTCGTTAGCAAAGCGAAGGCCGGAACTTGTCGCAACTATACTGAGAGAGAGAGAACTATTCATCGCAGACGCTACACGTAAATGGAAAAAAAATAAATTACGATAAATGGAAAGCGCAACGCAAAGCATGTGACATGCGGCATGCGACCACAACCAGCAACCAGCGGCTACAAAGCTCGTAAAACACTCACCTCACACACTAGAAAAAAAACGAAAGAAAATAGGGGAGGGGAGAGAACAAAGCATAATAAAAAGCAAATATATTTCCCGTCCGCACTGGTAGGCCTAGTGTGGCTGGGTAACAAGAGTAGCTACTGCTCAGTGGTCTATCGGAGAAGGCAAGTTTTGTCATAGTACGCCATGCCTACGTGCGCTGAAATTTCATATTAAAACGCCTGAAGGTATACCGTAAACGCAAAATGAGTTGCAGTCCTGTTCAAGGCAGACGAACGGGGCAAGTAGCCACCTTTCGTTGTCATAGCAGCCGCGTTGCCCTCTGGATTTGGTGATTCTAGAAGCTGTTGGTTACCGCTATTATGACGACTAGAGCAATGTGTACGTGTGATCATGGATATGTATGTGTGCACGCTTACTTTCGTGTGTGTACGCTACGCCAAAAATCATATCAACGCGAATCGAATCGGAAATGGTTTCCCGAGTCTGTAGTGGTAGCAAATGAGTAAGAAATATTAAGCGCAAACATAATATAACATAAGAAAACATACATACGTAGCGCACACAGTAGTATATACACTGTAGGGAATCAACAAACCAGTCAGTTTACAACAAGAATTTTCGTACTGAAATCGAACTAGTGCGAAGAGGACCAGACTTGTACCGCTTATAGAAGGATTTATTCATAGCTTTTTTTGGCTTAAACTTTTCGACTAACTTTTATTTGGGCATATTGCAAACTACTAAAGCGAGTACATATTCAATTATAAAAGGTGGCGCAAAATTAATCACCCCATCGGAAGATTTATAAGTTTAGCAAATGGTGTCGTACGTCGATAATATTTTAAACTTGTGAAATAGACAGCTGTATATATGCAATTGAGCGCACAAAACATAAGATAAAGTTTCCCATCACTCAAAAGAATTTTTTTTCAATTCAGTAATTTTTTTATTCGAAGGGAAAATTAGATGATTAATTGTACGCCACTTTGCATATTAAGTATGCAATTGAATATAACGTCGCTACGATGAGAAAAATATTTAATATTATTTGGAAAGATAAAAAAAAATTTCTGAATTTCTCTACTTTTGTAACGAAAAATTCTTTAATTTAATCTTTGAAAAAATACAAATTTTAAAGCGTTCGTTTCGGGAAAAAGAGATCCTTTATTTTTGCATATAAATTTTGTGCCAATGGTTTAAAACTTTTGTATGGTCGATCCTGCCGGCCAACTGCGATTATTTCTGTGATTTTATCTATATTTTCAACATTTTCTTAAACACCAAAAATGCTTGAGAACGGAATCGACGAAACCAAAATTGCACGTAATTCACTGTTACAGTATCGGCACAATAAACTCCATTCACAATTTCAGCTTGCATTCAAAGAAAAAGAAATCTGTAAAAATGTATCGAGTTTCCTCTTTGTCGACTTCCATTGTAACACCCTGTACCTCACAATGGAACGGAACAAACCAAAAACAGCAAACGAATTTTCTTAATGTGAAATGGCACCTTGACAACGAGCATAAACTTTAAATTGTTTGATCGATACTTTCCGAGATATCGATCACTACAGCCATAGAATATAATGGATTTCTTTTTCCCCAAAACTAAGATTTATTTATTTATTTTACTATGAGTACTTAGAAAATGTATAACTATTATTATTAGCAAATTTAAGGCTGCCAAATAAAGCTTGGTAATATTTTAAATTACGCTTAATAAAAAAGGTTTTATCTTTATTCGTGATTTTATTTTATTTTTAATTACGATTTTTAATCTCAAATTAATGGTTTTGGTCCATAATTATACCCGATTTTTTGTCTGTTTCCAACTAGTATTAGACAGGTATATTTCTGATCGAAATCTGACAATTGACAACTCTTTTGACAAAGCTAAGTGAAAAATAGCAGTTGCTTGTGTGGAAAAAAGGCTGTTACCTGACTAGTTGAGTCGGCGATTCATACTAGTTGCAGGTTACTTTACAACTAGTACAATTGACTACTGGGTAATAACATGCATACCTTTACTTAGGTAGACACATACATATCATCCTATTGTTTGATAGACAATTTCGGAAAATTTAATATACAGTAGGTTCTGTTTTTATGCGGTAGATACGTTCCGCAAGAAACAGCATAAAAAAAAAACAGCATAAAAAAGCTACTAGTTCTATAGTAAAACTATAGATACGTTTCAAAAGTGCTAAAACCGCATAAATCTGAAATAATGTAATAAAATCGCATAAAAAAGGGCACTAGTCCCATATTATAACTATAGATACGTTCCATAGACCGCATGAATCTGAAATAATTAAATAAAATCGCACAAACAAAATATTGTATTTTTGAAAATTATATCTTTATTTAAGAAACGTCAGAATCGAAAAATAAATTTAATTCAGAAATAGAATCAGACAATACCCACATGTTGCGCGTTCGTTTAGGATTTGGCGTAAAATCACTTTCGTAACTTGTACACGTCTGATCAGGATGGTGAGCAGGCGGTTCCATACTTGTAGGGTTAGCATTTCTGATGTAATCTGTGATGAGTTTTTGCTTAGCTGGTTTAGAATCTTGTTTATATGTACAATTCCCGATAGGTCGACATGCATTTTGTAATTTAAAAAAAAACCGCACTATTTCAAAACCGCATAAAAAAAAGCCGCATAAAAACAGAACCTACTGTAATTACTCGAGTACTACTGGAAAATTTACTAAAACAAGAGAAAGCGCTGGAAGAAGGCTAATCAAGTTAAATATTTCCTTTTATTTTTTCAAAAGTTTTTAAGATATTTTTGATGGTCGTGTCAAAGCTAATAAGCGAGTGATTAAATCGAAAAATCGATTAAATGAAAATCAGAACTACCGACTTGCAAGCTGCCTAAAAAATCGAAATAGGGCTGCTACAAGAAAAAAAATCCCACCGCATAGAACATCAAAGTTTAAAGTCATTCAGGAGTTAATATGAAAAAAATCAAACTTGAAGAGAGGAGATACTAACTTCTCATGGCACATCATACATATTCACTTGACGAGTTTCGCCTGCGGGGCTGTGCTACAGGATGCCCAATGGCGGACATAAATAATGGTTGCAATTTAGAAACACCAACTCGCACGAAAGCAACAACAAACACAGCCGCTTTCAACAGTAATATTTCGTGAGAGGCTGACTGTGGAGGGGTCGAAATTTGTGACGCCTGATTGTGGCAAGCACTGCGGTTGCCGTTTGTCATAGGATGCCAACATACACACAAATGTAAAGTTATAGCGTAATGTCTGTATGATAGTGAGCGAGAAAGGCATGAGGGCGCTTCTGTGTATTTAGTAAGCCTTTCTGCGATTGTGGTATTATGTACCTCTCTCGTTTGGGGTTCAGTTTTTTACCAAAGTACGAAATGAAAATATAATAACGTTTTTCTATTTACGGATGCATAACTTTTTGTATGAAATATTAGTTTTAAATATTGAAAAATATATAAGATTTATATCGCAAAAGCTTCTTTAAAGGCCAATTTCAACCCAGATTTTACAGTAACTATGCCTAGCCAGAGTTGGACGCCATTTAAACCAAACCTTAACAACAGCTAACGCTTAGCCACAGTGCATACAGTGAGCCAGCCATTGGCAATAAGGTTATTTGATAATTTGTAGCTGAAGTGATTTATATGTGTTAGTAGTTTGCCTTTATTAACCCATAGAAAGCAAATAAGTTAAAAGTACCTAAGAATTTCATATGATATTTCAATCAAAATTAAAAAAGAAAATGAAAAAATATGTTTGAAATAAAACTCAATACCTTCCGTTGCTATTTTATAAAGTTTTTCATTGAAAATAATCTTGTTAAGTATTCAAATCCTTGATCAAATGTTTGAATCGAAAATTGTTCTTGCTTTTGAAAAACAAAAACTTTCTACATCTATTACAATTGTGAATCCTTCATCTCGTGAAAGGATAAAACACATATTTTCTCTTCAATGCTAAGGTCCGAATTTCTCATTAAATGGATGCTGCTTTAAATACAACCTTCTTCACGCGACACTGTTTGGACCCAATTTTTAAGAGCTGAGAGACAGGCCAGTGGGAAGTCTTTGCTTAAGAGGTGCATGTTTGCCCTGGGACCAACCGCTTTTAGAGTGATAGCAGAGCTGATGTTTCCCTGCCCGAGTGAATATTTGTTTGAGTTCTTAATTTTCTTATTTGGCATCAAAGGAAGATCAACCTTAAGAGGGGTAGTCCGAATTTTCAAAAGATTCAATTTTTGTTTGCTTTTGCTTGAAGTATAATATCTTAAAAATTAGTGTGAAAACTTGAAGTGAATCCGACAAATACTTTTCGAGTTATTCAACAATTAACAAAGGACGTTCGGGCGCTCCGGTGCTCGATAGCAAAACTTTGAATGCATTTCTCTTAAAACTATGTTTTTTGAACTGGTGATCACTGTAACTTAAAAACAAGCTGTAGATTTCAATAAAATTTATTCTGCTTTTGAAAAAAATAAAAAAATCTTACCTAATCGAAGGATTTTTTTGTTCAGAAATATTAATTTTTTTTAAACAATTAATTGTTGGTTTTTTTCTCGAATATATGAAAAATATTTCCAAAGGCACAAGTTATCTATTAATAAAACTAATTTCTCTTGTCCGATTGATTTTAGATGAATCTCCAAGGACTTGTGTAGTCACCGCAAGGGACTTTTGAAGAAACGGGCTCCACACAAATTGTGAAATTTTGCTAAGGTCACACCGAACTGATATCACAAAGAATATTGTTTTTTATCGTCGACAGAAACTTGAACAAATCCGCAAATGGCATCTTGAGTCTTAAGGTGGAGAGGGTTTAGCATAAATCTTCTCTTACATTTATTTAAAAGCTCTAATTATTAATATTCCATATTCCTTTAGGAGCTTAAGGATTCAACAAAAGTATTCTAAACATTTCTATTTCTAGACATAAATCTCAGTTCATCAAACGATTTTCCAGTTTCATTGCGGATAGCCCTTTGCCAAGTCATCACTGGTCTGCCTCTTCTTCTCGTTCCTTGCGGGTTCCAAGTCAAAGCGTGTATAATTTAAATAACAAATGAAAGCCTATGAGGCATGTAATACTCGGTTTGGCAAAAATTGAGTTTTCAGCATTATAAATATTTGGAAATGTAAAGCTTTAACCAACTCCGCTCAATTATCATTACACTCCTTATTGATGTTCAGCTTTTGAGTTCGTTTGAGGAAGAAACTGCGTTGGGACTGCGTCTAGAGTCAAGCGCTTTCGCTGGTATTTTTTTTTAATTTTTTTTTATATACAACTGAAATTAATTTCATTCGAGCTAAAACTAATTACAATTAATGAAAATTTTCAATCAACACATTTAAACGAATTGTAAAATTGTCGAATTGTCATTATTTGTTTCGGCTACTTGGTTCGCGCTTACCTACAGCTAACTATCGCGTCGAAATGCGAATATTCCCGTAAGACATGTCGTTTTTGTATTTAAATGCATTAACTCACTTTGAGAATGGAGCTTACTCCCTTTCGCTAGCCTAACAGGAAATGTTATGTGAACAGTGAACGCTGCAATGCAAATGTTAACATTTTTTATAAGACACTTTCAGGCGCACATAGAGCCGTAACTACATATACGAGCAGCTGAGAGAATATTCTGAAAATTTTATTTGGTATAATTATTGTGCAGAGAATTAATATTTTTATTTACTTTCAAAACAAAGATATATTTTCTATAATTAACGAAAATACAAATAAAAAAAATTCTAAAAAGAACAAACAAAAAACTGAAACTTGCAGGTGACCCTCGTTACGAAAATCTGTAAACAAACTTATTTTCAAAAGTTGACAGAGATTGTAACTCCAGTTAAGTGCTTGATGGAAATAGGTTATAGTCATGGAGACCATAAAAATAAATCGCAAATGCATGACAAGTTTTCGAATAATTTACCCATATTTATGTAATATATAAATGAGAAAAAATTCAATATAAATGTTTGTTCAGCCTTTAACATAAATCGCGTTTTATTCATTTACATTAATACGTTAGCCAAAAATTATATCTACGGGAATAGTATCGGAAATGGTTTCCTGAGTCTGTACTGGTGGCGAATGCGGAAGAAATATGTAGCGCAAATATAATATAACATAACAAAACATAAAAACGTAGCGCACACAGTAGTAACTACCCTGCAGGGAATCAACAAACCAGTCAGTTTACAGCAAGAACTTGCTGACTGAAATCGAACTAGCCCGAAAAAGACCAGACTTGCACCGCTCAAAGAAGGATTTATTCATGACTTTTTTTTTGGCTTAAACTTTTTGATTAACTTTTATTTGTGCATATTATTGGGCAAACTATTGAACCGAGTACATATCCTATTATACAAAGTGGCGCTAAATTAATCACCCTATCGGAAAATTTATAACTTTTGCCAATGGTGTCGTACGTCAATCATATTTGACACTTGTGAACCAAATAGTTGCAGTATAAAAGCAGATAAGCAAATAATTAATAATTCATATTTTTTTAATTGAACGTTTAATATAAATAATATAAATATCGTTATACAAAGTTACAAAGAACCTCACCTCCTGTATCGGCATGCGATCGTATGCAAATGAGAAGACTCATGGCAGATCTCCTGCGATAAATTCCGGAGCCTATGGCATGAGATTTATCGCAGGCATTGAACTGCCACTTTGGTGGGGTTTCGACAGCTGTGTTTTCGTTTATACAAAATCCTAGTATTGGCAATATTATCCTATTTAAAATATTCAGCATATAAATGTGGTAAATTTATTGACTTATAGAAATTTTTTAATTTAATTTTTCGTTTAATAAACTAGCTTGTTTGGCTCGAAGTTGTAAAAAGTGTACAAAGCTTTTTTTTCTTTTTGAATGAAAAATTTTGCGATGAAATGTCCACAAAAAAAAATCGTCTATGATAATTGTTCCAGAAGCAAACTGTTAATACGTGATAACTCATCGACAATGTTGGTTTATGGGATATTCAAAATATGAACGCTTTCATTTTTTTTTTCTAAACATGGAACTACATAGAAGATATTAAAGCATTTTCAAAGCGGCGTTGCAGAACACACAGAGAGCAGCTGGTATTTCTTATATATAGGGTTATTCAATAAGTGCGCTTCAACTTTTTTCCGATAGGGAGGGCGAACGACGCAATATTTTTTATTTTTCGCTTGTCATTTGTAAACTTCATTAGTATACATTTCATCATGGAACGCTACACACTTGAGCAACGATTGCAAGTCGTGCAAATTTTTTATGAAAATTACGGCCATTTTACGGTCCATTTAACAAGCCGTCCCGTTTTGTGGTTATGTGAAGTCATTGGTCTACAGTAACAAGCCGGTGACGATTTGTGAGCTCAGAGCCAATATTGAACGCGAAATTGCTGGAATTTCGGCCGATTTATGCAAAAGAGTTGTCGAAAATTGGGTTCAACGATTGGACTTCGTAAAACGTGCACGCGGTGGTCATGCAAAAGAAATCGAATTTCATACTTAAATGTATATGTTCAAACTCGATAATAAAAAAAAAAGTTAAAAAAGTCAAACCGTTTGTGTTTTATTCAAAAAAGTTCAAAAGTTGAAGCGCTCTTACTGAAAAACCCTATACTTAGCAAATGTCTCTGCAAGGCAATGAATTAGGTTGAATTGACTCCAAAAAACCTCTCGTCTATTGAAAAGCAAAGAAAACTGGAATGTCTAAGCTTGACTATTTAATCTTTCCTATCAAAATTTATTGCCATAAGTAACCATATTTAAAGTTTTAAGTAGCTGAAATAAACAAAGGATACTCGCGTAGAAATGTAAGACAACAGAATATTTTAGACTTTGCTTCAAAAGTTTATGCGCTTGTTTTTTTCCTATTTGCGCATATTTCATTTAATTGCATAAATTTGCGAAAAACTTTAGTTCAGCACATAAAAGAATCTATTGTACTTTAGAACAAACTTTTCATTGTCTTATTTCTTAGAATTTCTTCCTTCCAGCATTTATGTAGAGTATGAGTTTGAAAAGCGCTTAGATACCTACATACATATGTATATATGTATGCATTTGGTTTTTATCAATTATGTATTGGAATGTGTTGAAATGTAGTATTCGAGGAAATAAAAAGTTCTAGATGCCTTTAGTGAGCTATATGACACGAGGTATGCATTTATCGGGTTACGAAATGGAATGGAATGGAATTGTGAATGGCCGAAAATTTTTTTCAAGCACTCAGGCCATATTTCCCATGGTGATTAGGGCCCAGGGAGAGCGTTTAAAGGATAGAGAAAAACAGGTGAAGTGCGGATTAATTGCTTCTGTATAAACTTTCCAGATATTTTGAGAAATATTTACAGCTCCTTGGAAAGAGAATTTAACTCGTCCATTCACAGTACGTTCGACCCAAAAAAGTACCATCTATGTGTGGCCAACATCGGGCATCGGATTAAATTATATGGCAAGTTAAAGGCGACGTTACGCTCCGCAAAATATTCTTCAAAAGTTTTGTATTTTCTGAAGCCAATTTCGCGTGACTACATTCCAAATTAAGGTGAAAAAGAGAACATGCGATATATTCTTCAGTACGACTACAATCAAGTGAAAAAGCGGCGCAGACGGTCCAATAAATATGTGACATTTATGGACTCACTGAAGTATCGTATGTATACATACATTCTGTCAAAAAATATCGGGAACTATTCATTTAAAAAGCGCGCGTTACACATATGTCTAATTTTTTTGATCTGTCCATTAGCTTGTTTTTGGCATTTAATTATATCAGTCAACTGCAGGTCTGCTCAACGATTTTCACTATGAATAAAAATGTCAAACAAAGAATTTTTCTTAAATTTTGTGTTTTGAACGGATTTCGTATGCCGAATCGTTGGAAATGTTGCAGAAAACCTATGGCGGGTCTGCAAGTGGTATAAGGCTTTTGCAGAGGGCTGAGAAGTCGGGGACGATTTGCCAGGATCTGATCATCCATCAACGTCCTCAACGGATGAAAAGTCAAGAAAATGGTGCTGGAAAACCATCACTTAAGTTTGATGGAGGTAGCTCATCACCTTAGCGTGTCTCACAAATCCATTCGCGGCATTTCGCACAATCACTTGGGCATGAGACGAGTGCCTGCTCGACTCGTTCCAAGAGAGTTGAATTTCTTTCAAATTCATCGGAAAAAGATGGCTGAAGACAAGCATGAGCAAGTGAATTCGGACCCAACGTTTATCCAGTGCATCATAACAGCTGATGAGACGTGGGTATATAAGTTTGACATGGAAACTAATCAACAGGCGGCTGAATTGCGCTATCCACATGAGTCGAAACCCAAAAAACCACGTCGAAGTCGGTTAAAAGTGAAGATCGAGCTACTCATTTCGTTTGATTATCACTCGGAGATCATTCCAAAAGGTTCTACGGTAAATAAAGAGTATTATTTGGAAGTTACGCGACGTTTGAGAAAGAGACTGTGCGTAGGGAACGGCCCAATTTGTGGAAAAAAAATCTTGAATCTTACACTATGATAACGCACTGTCTCACAAGGCTGACATTGTGAACACTTTTTTGGCCAAAAACTCGGCTAATAGCATCGAACAACCACCGTATTCATCGGTTTTAGCCCCCTGTGACTCTTTCCTTTTCCCAAAACTTAAATTGCCACTCCGCGGACGCCGTTTTGAGTCGCTAGAGGCCATTAAGAAGAATTCGCTGGAGGAGCTGAAGAAGATCTCTTCAAACGCGTTTAAAAGGTGCTTTGATGACTGGACTAATCATTGGCATGCGTGTTTTGCTTCGAATGGAGCCACTTTTGAAGGCGACAAAATAAATGTTGATGTAAATAATATTAAAGTGGTGGTTTCAAAGATTCCCTTCTGGTTGGCCAATTCTCGCAGAAGGGTACACAAAATCAGAGAAATCTTCGAGATACTAGTATACATACATCTTTTATCCACCACCTTTATTATCAATTTTTTGCTTTTAATTTTTTGAAATTTTCATGCTATGAAAAGAAAACTTGTATACATGGTGGCGCAAAATTAATCATCTAATTTTGTTTTTGAATAATTTTTCAAATAAAAAATAATAATTTGTGTAATGGAAATATTTATTTTAGCCTTTGCACGCTTCATTGCTTTTCTGTTTATATACTGCAGCTGTAAAGTCACAAGTGTCAAATAAGAGTGACGTGCGACGCCATTTGCAGAAATTATGAATCCTAATATCGATCACCCTTCGTTTTGCAATTTTTTGTTTACTTTTTCAACAAAGCAAAGCGTATAATTTTCTGGACATTTGTGATGAGTAATGAAAATGGAAAGTTAATAATGCCGTTAATTAGGTTTTATATCTAATTTATGAAAAAATGCATTTATGCCATGTAAATTCAATGATAATTTTAATACAAAAAAAGGAAAAAATATAAAAAATGTTACCCAAAAAAAACAAAAATGAAAAGTAAAAAAATAGATGCTTAACTATTTTGGCCACGAAACTAATTTACGTAAAAAAGCTACTTTTTGGGCCATCCAAATGAGTATTTATTCCATTATTAGGGAAGTGAAGATTAGCCAGAAAATTATTCTACTTCTTTTTTCTTAATTTATTTATACCTAAATTATACAACAGACAATTGAGCCTTAACCCTCCGATGAGCGCATTTTTTAAAACCTTTGGTTGGGGGGAAAACTCGCAAATTTATTGATAATTTGATCGTCAATAATCAATGGAAATACCTCAGTAGCAAGTCCAATCTCCTGCATTGTCAATTATGGCCTAGCACCGTCGGGGCATATTTTCCACTAGTTTTTCTACGGGAAAAGGCCTCCAAATTTTCCGATTTTGTCGAAAAAGTTGATCTAAATTACATGGCTTGCGTCTGCAAAGCTGAATTTCCATGGGAGTCCACACATTTTCTATGGCATTTGCATCCGGTGACTGAGATGGCCAATCTAAAGTGACAACTCCGTTTTGCGCCTTCCACTCGCTACACGCTCGACTCCGATGTTTCGGATCGTTGTCCTCTTGAAGGATTCAGCTTTCATTTTTCTTGATATACCATTGCTTAGCAGATGGTAACAAAGACTTTTGATATATTTTATTCATTTTTTCGGCATTTAAATACTCGGTAAATAAGTACAAAGTACCGAAACCTTTGAGAAGCACCCCCAAACATGGACCTTGACGGGATGTTTAACAGTCCATTGAAGCATCCTACTAGTGGAGGTTGTCCAGGCGTGTTTGATGCTCGGAAATGCTCAGAAGGAGGTTGAAGTTTTTCTTCACCCATTCTACTCGTTTTTCAACGTGTTTTGCACTCAACTGCGATATTTCAGGCAAGCAAGTGCCTGCGAATCATTTCGTAAGATATGTCAACACCTTTTGCTTTCAACTCACAGCAGCTCCACGTAAAGTCAAAGTTGGATCTTTCGAGAACAATGCGAGAATCTTTTTTTCCCCTTTTTTTGAGACTTCGCTTGCACTTCCGCGATCAGGAAAACCATCAACGTTACCGACCTTTTTATAGTGATTTATCTACTTGCTAACGAACTGCTTCGACTTTCCCATATATTTCGCAGCAGCAGTTTGCGTTAATTTGGATCCTTTTTCATGCAAACATAGAAAAATTGCCTCAAAGCGAGAGGCGTAAACAGTACTCATTTCGAAAAACCACTCAATTGAAGACTAAATTTGACAGACAGCTGACTTTGTACAAAAAACATGAAGGACTAAGGTGCTCTCTTCTATGTCATAGAAAAAGAAACAGGGAGCTCTGATTTTTATCTACGTGCAACAGACTGTAAAGAGAAATATGTTAAATTCACGCCCAAAGTCGAAAAATGTCTGACTAAACCGGGGTGACCAACGGAGGTTGAAGTACTAATACCTATTAAATAATTATTACACAAAACATTTTTTTTAATTTTAATTTTTTATTAAATATTTCTTAAACTATAAATTTAGATCCAAAAATCTTTAGGAAAAATTAAATGCAGATAGAGTTCTATTTATCGGAGCATTAGGACCATAGACTATGCAGTTACGAGCAACGCGAAATCCTTCATATATAAGTGAATTTCTGCAGAGAGTAATACAATTTATTTGGTGAAAAATAAAAAGGCAGTCAATTTGGCGGAAACTAAAACAAGAAGGAACGAATCTGAAAAGAGATGTCTCATATTATGTTATTGATATCATTTGAATCATTTGAAAAAGCTTCGCTATAACTATGTAAATTTTATCGTCGAATATTGAGAGCTTTTTTCTTCACCTTATTTAGCTTAGCAAAGGTAATTTAAAGAGATTGACTTATTTAATCCAATTCAATGGAAAGTCAAAACCATCTGGCAAGCCTTAAATGCCATTGTATAACGAAATTTGTATTCAAACTCAACCATGTTTTTCCATCAATTTGTTTTTCTTAGTAGATATCCCTGCTTGTTTGGCCTATTCGCTAAGGCTTAAGCAATTAAGTATGCAAATCAAAATGTGTAAAATCGGCAATCAAAAAGTACCTGCATAACAATAGTGTTAGTGAGCAATCATAGCTGGGCTAACATTCAACTGATGTTGATGTAAAAACGGGCACGCATATGCTTGCATGTCGAGTAGTACTCGGATGTACACTCCACCAAAAGCCAATTGCAGGACAGCCTATGAACTTTTATTTGAACTTAACAGAGATGCTATTTTAGCTATTTTTTTAATATTATTATTTATTTTACAATATTTCAATTTATATTTTGATAAAAAATCGTGATATTAAACTTTAATTAAGAATATTATAACTTTTAGTCGTTTCTTAAAAATAAATTCTATTTCGCTAAAATTATTTTAAATTGAACTTTGCTATTAAAATATTTAATGTGTGATCACATTTTCTACTTTTAATTTCATGTGCAATTTAATATATCCCAAGGGCTAATGCGACACTCTTTTTGTCGCTGGGTGTACTCGTATATGCGTTAAACAATTGGGCAATACATGCATAGATCTATCAAACACACACCTGTAAATCTTTATATATACGTAGGTAGGGTATTAGGTATTAAAATTTAACCACAAAATTTTGATCCCGTAAATTAGGGATATTTTAAACTAGTCCCAGTAATGCGCAATTCATTCCGGGACTCAGCTTGCAACACAAATTTTTTATTATGAACTAAAATGCAATAAGTGGAAGCAAACTATAAAGTAAAGCAATTTAGAAGTTAAGATAAACTGGTTTCAACCCCTTACTGCATTAATTAAAAAAGCATTGAAAAAAAATTGTTTCACGGCGGAAATTGCTTTGTTTAATGATCAATAAAAACATTCAAAGAAAAATAATGAAAAAGTTTTATTTTTTAATGTTTTTAGACTAAGACTTATTGTAGGTTTCCACTTCGCCTACATGATCTCTCGTGCCCTCTACTCATTACAGTATCTCATCCAGACCCAGTTCTCTTATTGAACTTAAGAAAGAAATGGGTAGGGCTGAGCGTATGTGTGAAATTACTCAACCTTCTCCGCTGTATTCATGTAAAAGGTGCATTGGAGTCTCCTGGAATTCAAAACAGAAGCGACAAGAGTTCGTGGACCATATCCAGATCATTCGCAGATGACTGCGCAGTCTGCAATGGCCTGTGCGAATGCCCGTGATTATTCTCAGTTTAAACTTGCGGAGAGTTATTGGTTTTTTTAACCTCTTTTGGTTGTACCCTCCCAGTGAGGATATCGCCTGGTTTAGCCCAATAACTTAGTGCCAGCTAACCTCCGTTAATTTTAGCTCTTCACTCATAAGCTTCTCCTTGATGGTGTATTGTCACATAGCAAAGAGGGTCTCGATTATGAAAGATTCAGTTCTCGATACACTCAACGATCAGTGAGGACTCAATCTCATAGCATTATAAAGCTTTGAATGCCGCCTAAATGTTGCTCAGAATGGGAATTCACTCGTTCCGGAAGTTCCTAACTGGTCCTAACAGGTCATTCGTCCTTTGGATTTTATATGACGGCCATGTGTTTTTTGTTGTAATACATGTAGGTATTTGCTTCCATCTTCTTTCGGCTAAAGCATGATAGTGTGAAGCAATGGATGCTTTTATTGTGTTCAGGGTGGTGGAGACTGCCACCGCCTCTGCTTTGTCTAGTGTCGAACATTTTCTTGCTAGCTCATCCGTTATCTCATTGCCCCGTATGTTCCTATGACCGGGAACCCACATCAGAGTACTTTCAAGCCAATGGCTGAGAAGTTTCAGCTCCTCTCTACACTGTAGGACCAGTTTGGATGAAATGTAGTTGGAGTCTAAAGCCTTAATAGCTGCTTGACTATCTGAGATGATAGCTACTCTTGCACCAACTTCCTTGTAGAGTTCTAGGGATTTGCATGCTTTTCTGATCGCTAAAAGTTCTGCCTGGAACACGGTGGCATAATCAGGAAGACGAATTGATTGAGATAGGTTGAGTGGCTCCGAATGGAAGTCAGCTCCCACACCACAGTTCATCTTAGAACCATCGGTATAAATTTCGATATCGTGTCTTCCAATCACCTCTCCTTTGCTCCACTCGGCTCTCGGTGGAAACGTACCGTAAAACCTTTCTTGAATTTGAGGTCGGGGACTGTGTAGTCCGTTTTTGAGCAGCGGGGGTCCCTATAAGAGGATCTTACTGTGACCCTACGACCTTGTTGTCCAGCTTCCTATGTCTCTGAGTCTCACCGCGCTGCAATTGTTTTAATGTGTAAATCTAATGGTAATAGATGTGTTAGTACATTGAGCGCTTCAGTAGGACTGGTGCTAAGCGCTCCTGTAGTTAGGATACATGCTGTTCTTTGTATCTTATTCAGCTAAGTTTGGTTGTATTTTTTTGCTGTTGCAGGCCACCAGACTAGTGCCGCATATGCTAGTATTGGCCTTACAATGGCTGTGTAGGACCAATTGGATAATTTTGGTTGGAGGCCCCATTTTTTTCTCAACATTCTCTTACACGTGTAAAGTGCTATATTCGCTTTCTTTACCTTGTCCTCTTCGACTGCCAGCTGGGTTTGGGGTCCAGGATAACCCCTATGTATTTTGCCTGTTTGGTTAGCGTGAGGCTGACGCCGTTTAGTTTTGGGAGATTTAAGTTTGGCACCTTTATTTTCTTGGTGAATAGCATCAGTTCAGTTTTTCTCGAGTTTACACTTAAACCACAGTCCGTGGCCAAATTGCTGAGTAATACCAGAGCTCCTTCCATAATCTCACTGATTGTGGTTGGAAACATTCCTGAAATCATAAGCACTATGTCGTCCGCGTACGCTACTACTTTAATTCCCTTTCGGTTAAATTTGGTGAGGATGCTGTTGGCGACTGGTAACCACAGCAGAGGGGATAAGACTCCTCCCTGAGGGGTTCCCCTGTTGACAGAGCGTTTTATCGTGCTGCTGCCTACCTCACCGATGATTATTCTAGTTTTGAGCATATTCTCTATCCATTCGTTGAGACCTATGTCTATGCCTAACGACTAGCATCATACCAGCTTTGGGGATAAAGATCACCTTAACCCTCCTCCAGCTTTTTGGTATATGCCCTAGCATATGGCTTTTCCTGAAAAAGACCTCCAGCCAAGAAATCGTGTTCCACAGCATGGCTGGGAATATCCCATCTGGACCGGCTGCCTTATATGGTTCAAAGTTTTTTATCGCCCATAATATTCTATCTTGTGGTTGATTATAATGGGTGATAGTTTGGATGTTTGAACACTGTCAGTATTGTTCTCAATATATTCTGTGTTGCCTGGGAAGTGTGTATTTACAAGATGTTCTAGTGCGTCGGCCGAGGATTTTGTCCACTCTCCGTTATCTTTCTTCAAGAAGGAAGGGCAGGAGTGTTCCTTGGATAAAAGCTTGCCTAGTCTGGCCGTATCTTTGGTCGATTCTATGGAACTACAAAAATCTCTCCAAGCCTCTGTCCGAGCCTCTTTGATTGCTTTCTTGTATTCCCTACGGCAGTCTTTGTAGGGTTTGAAGTATTTGCGTTTGTGGCAGATATTGAAGATTTCTCTTGTCATTTTCCTGAATTGACTTAGATTTTCATTCCACCAAGTAGGATAGGTTGTTTTGCCATATGTGGCGGGACATGAAATGCAGGTGTACTCCAGTTTAACTTGCGGTGCAGTTCAATTCTGAACTTCTTTTCGAAAATGATGACTTTGGTGTTATCATCTTTGGATAGCTGGGTGAGTCGGTGCTGTAGACTCAGCGATTTCATGTTATTAGATGATATCACTTTTCCTTTACCCAAGCTTTCTCGAAAGTTTTTTTACCGAAACTTATATAAAAACTAGTTGTAAAGTATAGAAAACAGTTGAAAAACGGAAAAATTATTATTTGTCGAAAAAATTGGGTATATCGACTTTATGCAAATATTTTTTTGGTGTTTTACTCCCTTATCGTGTTTTGAAAATGAATCACTCGCACTTTAATTCTGTTTTTTCATCCACTTGCATAAAAGTGAGATTATTTCGAAATGCCACAAATTCACAGACATTTTTTTTGCATTTTATTATTGCCAAATATAACTATATTTGATGGACGAAAATGGTTTAAAATATTTTGTTATACTCAATTTTGGAATAAAATTTAATATGGACCCATATGCGGTAACGGGTTAAAAGTCACATATTTATTATTACACAAAAATCTTTATTTTATTAATTTGAAAAATATTTTTATAATTGTCTCTAAAAAGTGAACGCGAATACAAGGTAATTTTCAGAATTTTAATTATCACACCAGTAAATGTTTTATTTGCAAAACTGTCTGAACAACAAAAGTTTACTCAGATCGACTGAATGAGTTGATTCATTGGAAAATACTAATGCAACTAAGAAAACCGTAAAAAAATGTTTGGAAATTGAAAATCGCTTATTATAAAAAAATTTTGTAGTAAAAAGTGCTAACTATTTTGACTTCCAGAGATACAAATTTTCGGGATCCCGGAATTAATACAAGCTAGTCCCGAAATTTCCAGTATTATAATCTTTAATATATACGTATGTAAGCACACACATATTTTATAATTGTTTAATGACATAACCACACACGTAAGTTGGTTGATGTGCGTGAATACTCGTATTTCCAACATATTCGTGGAAAAAGTCAACAACAATGTAACTCTGAGTCCCATGTGTGCAAGCAAGTATAAATAGCAACAATATAAAATTGACTGTCAAAAACTGGTGAAACCTATTTGCATTTTCAATTTAGGTTAAGATTAGCAATCAGGATCAAGCATTTTAGGTAAGCTTATTCGCACTTACACATACTAACCCACATGTTTGCATGTACATCCTTATGTATATATGTATGTACTCAGGCAAATACTCGCAAAAAACAATAGCAAATAGGCGCACTTATACATACAAACATTCCAATGAGTATGAAGGACTGAAGAAGTGCTTTTGAAATGTGTGCCATTGGTTTGGTAGTGCTACAATGGGCTTAAGTAGTTCGACAGGTTGAAAAGAGTTGTACGTGAAATGTTTGTAAGTATATAATTGTTCAATAGAAAGCGTTTTATTTTAGTTAGCATATCAATAAGGTAGGGTATTCAATAAATTTTATCACATAAATATATGTATGTACATATGTATGGAAGGCAAGCCACAGGTGTATTTATTTGCAAAGGTTAGCAAAGCAAATAGCAATTCGATCTCATATTGGGTAGGCTTGAAAGTTTGGCAACAAATTGCTTTAAATTCGAAAATACCTGGTAATATATGCGTTTGCATGCCGCGGCTAAAAATGATTTTGGTATAAAGGTAGAGTTTAACAAAACAGTCGGCGTAGTTTTTAGTATTAAGTAATCGGTAATGTTCCAAAAAAAGCGATGTCGCATTGAAGAGAAAAATATCTTAGTCAATTCATGAATACATGTTGCTATAAATATATGATAGGTTAGGTAAGCCACGCATAGACCTTTTGGTCCCTAGCGATACTAGATGAAGACTGACTTTTATTAAGATTTAAAGTAGACATCACCTAGGATGTCAACGCTTTTAGCAAACCTAAGCAGCGCAGGAGTATCTATTTTTGAGATATCCGGCATACCCTCAAATTGTGGGGCTCCCAGGCATTTCGAGCGCGTGTTTTGATAGTGCCCGACAAAAACATTGCATTTTTCGTTGCTAGCAATCCCTATCTTATACGCATGCGCAGCCAATAGATTATGCCCTGTCAGCATACCTATGATATTTCTGCAGTCCTTTCGCGAGAGCGTAAGTACGAATTGAGTAAGTTGTTTGTCGTTAGTTCTGCACATGACTTTTGCTGTTTTGCATGTAGTCGCCTTTTCATGTAGTCGTCCATTTCATTTTATATTGTATTTAGCGATTTGGTATGTCATTCTCTTGTTCAAAAGGTAGTCTAACAGCACCTTTTGCTATCTCATCTACTATTTCGTTCCCCATAATACCTTTGTGACCCGGTACCCATGGCTTCCCTGGTCAGTTGGACTTAATACATGAGGTTATTGCTTTTATTCCTGTTGGACTGTCCACGTAAATATTAATTATTGAGTTATTTTCAGTTTTTGTGTAGGCTAGCTCCGCGGCTTTCCCAGCAGCAAAGGCTTCCGCTTGGAAAATACTACTCTGATCCGGTAGCTTGATTGGGTGCCTAGTCCCTAGTTTTGAACAGTAGATACCCGCTCCCACTACAGTCAGGCTTCATGCCTTTGTGCCATCCTCCCTGTTCAATTGTAGTGTGAAACCTTCTCTCCCAATTAAAGCGCGGAGTCATGGAGTCTGTGGAGCCTCTACTTCTGTTTCCAATTGAGCTATGTCCGAAGATTCTACAAGTGAATACTCCAGCAGCCACCAACATCTCAGCGGATTTCGCTGCCAGATTTTCCTGCTGAGTCAGAGCGGCCGTTGGAGTGGTTTTCATCGCTCCTGTTATGCACAGGGCAGCGAGTTGCCGAATTTTTTCCTATGACATTAAATATAATATGTCGATTTTCTTGTTGTAGTTCACCATACCAAGGCTTCATACAGCAATATCGGTCGGACTATTGCCGTGTAAGACCAATGCATCAGTGAAGGCGATAGGCCCTAAACAGTACATTACTAGCTTTTTTCACCGTTTCTTCAACATTTTGCTTCCATAGTAAATATTATATATGATAAGATGGATTTATTTTAATGGCGATTTTTTTAAAGTAATTTTTTCTCACAAAAGGTGCTAATTTAGATTAGCAATCATCAAAAATAGCTTTTGCGGTAAAGTAAGAAGTTCTGAATATTTTTCCTTAGATGTCGAAAGAAAGCGCCGAAAAAGTGGAATCTTATCGCCCTACAAAACAGATAGGCCTCAAAAGTTTTTGAGTCACTGTTTTTCAAAAGAATGATGCCCATAATTCAAAACCGAAAATTAATCCCAAATCACCAATTGGGCTTCAGAAAAACACATGGTACCATCGAACAAATACACAGACTCGTAAATAATATTCAGAAAACATTTGAACAGAAGAAGTGTTGCACAGCCGCATTTCTCGATATATCTCAAACCTTTGGCTGTGTCTGGCATAACAGTTTACTTTTTAAAATAAAGGCTACTCTACCTATAAATTATTATATCTTTATCCAGTCTTACCTAAAAAATCGGCACTTTTTGTAAAACAAAATGAAGAACTTTCTCAGCTATGCGAAAGTTTAGCTGGTGTAACCCAAAGCAGTATTATGGGTCCCATCTTATACTTGCTCTACACTGAGGATCTATCATTTAATCAGTAAACTATCGGCGGAACTTTAAGAGATGACACTGCTTTACTCGCAATTGACTCCCTCCCTGATGTGACTTCTTAAACTCAAAAAAGGCTTGGATGAAATAACTCAATGGCTCACAGACTGGAAAATAACATTAAATGAGACAAAATCTATTCAAGTTACTTTTACACTCAAAGGAAATTCTTGTCCACCCGTTAATCTCAATAAAAAAATCATACCCGAAAGTAATGTGATAAAATATCTCGGAACGCAAGGCACTAGGAATCAAACTCCGAACTCTTGAACCCACTACCCGAACCGCATCATCGTCCTGGCAACCCTTCACGTACGAAACGCTTTTAACAGCTTACAATGGATATATTATACATTATAAAGGCACTACGAGAATGGTTTCGAATACCTACATACCTGCTAAGGATTCTCCGGAGCTACCTGAGTGAGCGAGAACTACTGTACGACACATCAGACGGCCAGAATATAAAGCGGTAACGTCTGGCGCAGCTCAAGAATGTTTTCTCGGCTCCGATCTCTGAAATCTATCGAGCTACGACGAGATCTTTGGCATAGAAATGCCGAAGATACATATATAGTGGGATACGCGGACAATGTAGCGGTGGTCATACCAACTCGGCACACTGAGGACGCTAGGAGGAAGCTGAACCAAGTTGTGATAAGAACGCAAATATGACTTGAGAACCACCGCCTGGAACTCACCAAACATAAAACCGAAGTCATCCATATGTCACGAAGTCGCATGCCACTCGAGGTCAGCATGCAAATAGGCGACACGTCCTTAGTCACCCAAAAAGTAGTGAAATATTCAGGTATCCAACTTGACTGCAGGCTTAATTTCTGAGCCCAGATACGGCATGGGGCTACCAAAGCAGCAAAGGTCACTGGAATGCTAAGTAGATTTATGTCAAACATCAGTGGGTCAAACACACAGCCAAAGAAAGCTAACCATAGCGGCCACAAACTCAATTCCGCTGTACGGCAGCGAAGTATGGGGAACTGTGTTAAACTAAAAAGCCAAGCACGAAGCAGCACTGAAAGTTGCCTCAGTCTATCGCACAGTCTCTGGCGCTGCAGTCTTTGTGATCAGTGAGAAGATTCCCGTCGACCCCATGGCTCGGGAACAAATGGATGGGGGGGACTCCAAGAAGAAACACGTCATCACTAGCGTCGCGGAACGGAGATGTCAAACCATGCTGTGGTGGCAAAGCCGATGAGACAACCGAGTGGCATATGGACGGCGAAACTTATTCCATCAAGAGGAAAATGGGTCGAAAGGAACTTCGAAGAAGTGAATTACTTCTTAACTCAGTTCGCCTCAAAAGTTCCAAAGGAACTTCGAAGAAGTGAATTACTTCTTAACTCAGTTCGCCTCAGAAGTTCCAAAGGATCTTCGAAGAAGTGAATTACTCTTAACTCAGTTCCTCTCGGACTACGGATACTTCCGGAAATACCTATAGGAATTTCTCTTCCTCTGCTACCGCCAGCTTCGAATACTTTCAGAGCCGGAGCTTTTGTATCCATTCGACATGACCCTGCCAATGAAGCCACTGGATTTTTATTCGCTTCGCTATGTCAATGTTGTCGCAAAGCTCGTACTGTTCATTGTTCCTTCGCCTGCGATACTCCCCGTTGCTAGCGTGCAAAGGTCCAATAATCTTTCGCAGAATCTTTTTCTCAAACATTCCAAGGAGCGCCTCATCGGATGTTGTCATCCTCCAAGCTTATGCGCCATATGATAGGACAGGCATAATGAAAGATTTATGAAGTACTCGTTTTTTTCGTCGAGAGAGGACTTTACTACTCAATCGCCCACTTAGTCCAGAACTGTGCTACATTAAGGTTAATTTATTCTTAAGAATCAACTTCTGCACAATTTTGCACCAGCTAACTAAAAACACTGGAAAGTTTTATCAAAAGCGGGAAAGAAAATTGCTACAAACACCCAATTGTTTGTTACTGTTTTAAAATTACATACATAAATACTTCATTTTGCTCATTTTCCATTCCGCACATTCTGGAGCATAAACCTGAACTACGAAATAGCCTAGAATGTGTGTGCATATGTCAGCGTATATGTGTGAGTGAATGTGTATGTCCTCTTTGTTTTGTCACAATTTCGTAACGCTTGGAACAAAACACAAAAACAAAAAAAAAACAAAAAAGTTTGATTTCTTTGAAGGACTCACAAGCATAAACCCGGTTACGTTGAGTACTAAAAACTATTTTAAAGGCATTGTTGCAACAGGAAGAGGAAGCACATCACATTTCAACTACGTATAGTATGTGCGTATGTACATTGCACATGCGAAGAAATCTTCTGCCAACTGAAATTTCATAAGAAATAATAGTACTCAGTACGAAAAATAAACATGTTAGCACAAATTGTGAGAATTTTTTATGACAAAACAACAGCAAGAAAAGAAAATAAACACATAAACGCACACACTCAGATGCAACAAATCTGAGCATGAATGGGGCTGATGGCTGATGGCTGATGGAGCAGGTGACTGCCTGACTACGCAAGTCATTATAGATGTGTGGGTCATGTGCAAATGGTGGAATGTGAAGCCCAAGACGACTGCAAATTTAGGCCAAGTGCTCGAGAGTTAAGTGCTACGCAAATACACATACAGACACATACACACACACACATGTATATAACTGCTAGATGCTGGAAAATTAAAGTACGTAAGTACACCTGTAAACATCACAGAAATAGATGTCTATAAAATTATATATTTACACTCGAATGTAGAGCAGAGAGTTGCAAAGCAGATATTTTTATGCGGTGTTTCCTTACTGTTGCTGGCTTCAAAGTTATAAAGTATTCTTTTTAGTACGAAAACGGATGCTTCTACTACATATCTACTACATATCTACACATATACACATGCATTGTAGAAGTATAAAGGAACACGGGTTTACACTTACGCAAATAATTACCTCGCAGGAGAACCCACTAGTATGGAACTGGTTAAGGTCTAGGGCACTTAGAACCACTATTAGTTAGAGTTCCTTTCCTTTCTTAATATATTAATTTCTCACAATGACCTTCCTGAAGTGAAACCTCTCTATGAAGGGTCGCAAAAAGAAATATAAAGTGTTAATTGTCCCTCGTAGCAAGTCTTCTTCGATAACTCGCAACTGATAGTAAATTCAACAGTTGAGGTTTAGGATGACATACATCCCGCAGTTCAAAACAAGAGTTAAACTCAATTTTTTATATTTATCGAGAATCAAACAACAATGTGGGACAGTTATAAAGAAAGGATTTCATATGCACGTAAAACTATAGATTTTATATATCGGAACTTCAGAACTTAAAATGATAATAGAAAACAGAAATATTGTTGGAATGAATTTTATTATAATCTGGTAGATAATTCCATGCCATTTATTTTTTGAATATAATATCCGGCATATATCCACCGTAGCTTTGAGTTACATGCTCCGCTTGATCAGTACAATTTTTGACTACATTTTCAAATGGCCGATGGCGTCAATGGTGGTTTGTATAAGTTAACGCAACAAACCCCCATCGGGGTTGCAATAAGTCCATTGCGCGCTGTTTGGCAAATTGTCCCGTGTTGTTGGAACCAAATGTTATCGATATTTAGCTGACTAATTTTTGGAAAAAAATTCAGTCAGCATAGCTCGATAGCACTCGCCATTTACCGTAAAGGCAGCTTTTTCCTCATTTTGAAAAAAATAAGGCCGTTGATGCCACCAGTGCTCTACAGATGTTTTTTTTTCTTCAAAGTAAATTTTCACAATTTGGAACCGTAGTTCTGGTGTTAAATATTTTGTGATGACTTGCCAAACCTTACTGAACAAAATGTCAACACAGTTGTTATTCTCAGCTGCCAAACCATAGTTATCGACAACGATAGTTCCCATGCACCTAAAAAAACGCCCGATAGTAGAGTGGGTGCGGGTATTGGATATAACTATTTATTGAGAAAGTTTTCAATTTTAATGAAAACCAGTCCACTGTATTCTATAAATACTCAATGCTTGGTTTTCTATTAAATTCATTTTTTAAGGGACTTCAAAGTTTCAAAGAACTAATTTTCAGAAAAATTTAAAATACTTAATACACGTCTATTATATTAACGTGAATACCAAAGGAAAGGGAATGCATCCCACTATTAAAAAATCGTTTTTCTTTTTATTTCTCGTAAGGATGAATATGTACTTTTTTATAGCATCCATTGAGTTTACTCTATTCAGAGGAAATGTTTGTTTATGTTTTCCAAAACAGAAAGAAGAATGAAGTTGCAAAGTAAGCAAAATATGAATTTATTTCCTGGAAAACAAAAGAAGTTGATATTTGTCGCATAGTGCAATTCGAATTAAAATACAAGTAGGGCTTCATATGTTTCATTATCTGTGCTATCAACTACTTTGGATAAATAGATAATGAAGGACTTTTAAGAATTATATGTGAAGAATGACATAATTTATTTCTATTTTTTGTATAAGGAATGAAATAGAAGCAATTCAAGTACCAATTTTATATTACGACTTCCCAATAATTCTGCAAATCTGTGCACTTTTAATAAAACAATTTAAGTTGGCAATTTTTTTTTATAAAAAAATTGTATGCTTTCCTTAAAATATTTAATAGATTTTTTTTTATTTATTAATATTTTATTTTTATTTATTAAAATACCAGCATTTCCCAGTGGGCTTCGCACCACCATACATAAAATGTTTTTTTTATATCGCAAGAAATTTTTCATATTAAGTTTTCTTTATAGAACTCGTAAAATGTTTAAACAGTTGAATTAGTTGATTTTTTTCATTCAACATACTTTCTAAAGATGTCACAATAGCCTTTTCTGTACTTTTTTAAAATTTGATTGTGGTGGTTACCTATATACAGGTAAGGGGGAAAGAGCCGATAAAAACTTCTAATTAAACTTTGATTCTTTAATTTCCATTTCAATTTTTTACGCTAAATAAATTATGCTGAAATATATAAATAAAATAAATTATGCTGAAATATATAAATAAAGTGAAAAATGTTTTTCCAGTTCCTTGAATGATCCAGTTTTTATTATATTTTCGTCCAAAATTAATATTAACATAATACACTTACAACCACAACAGTACAACAGAAACGCTCATAAGCGGCTGTGTATTTGTTGTTGTTTTTCCCATACAGGCATTTCGTATGAGAGGAAACCATTACTCACATAAAATGTCATAACTCAGGAACGGCTGCACCCATTTCAATCAAACTTCACACAAACCACCTCCTCAAAGATAGAAAAGAACTCTGAAATTTTTGTGTTAATCGGTTCGGCGGTTCTTGAGTTATAAGATTACCAAGGAAATGTAACTTCTTTTTATATATATAGATAACACAACAATCTTTGACTATATTTCCGCATTTCCTCATTATATACAAGTAAGTATATTTAAATCTAAAATATGAGAGAGAAAAAGTTAAATAGAGATAGAAAAAGTTAAGCTAATGGGAAAAGATGACAAGAAGCAAAAAATAGTACTTTTCGTTCTAAAAATGTTTCCAAAGTTCGTCTTTCAAACGCAAAGAATTGTTAATATTTTTCATTTTTAGTGGTAAACTCTTAAGAAGTTGGAAAGCGTGAAAAAATCATCAGATATTGATGACTTAAATTCAACATGTAAGAGCTTGGACGATCTAATTGACTTAGTGCGAAGTAATCTACAAAGTGATGCAAAATTAATCACCTTATCGGAAGATTTACGTATAGTTTTTGCAAATCGTGCCGTTGCTGCAGTATACAAACGGACAAACGGTCAGTATAATCAAAATAAAAATGTCCATCATTCAAAAGTAATAATTAGTAAAAATTTATTCAAAAAGGCAATTAGATGATTCGTTTTGCTTCACCTTATATCTGAGATACTGAGACAGCATAAATGTTAGGTACGTTTATTGCAATATGCTCAACATGGTTTTTTATTACAGACACTATCACAGCTAGCGAATAATTCACAACCATGTAATGAAGTATAATTCTTACTGAGATAAAATATTGAATATACCTAAGAGATCGAAGCATTCCAACGTTTCTTGCATAGTCAGCATAATCAATCGGAAGGGTGAGATTGGCAAAAGTCTGAAGATTGGCATACTTGTATAAACGGCAATGCACTGGGATTTATTGGGGTTGAAAACTAACGGTCTAGTTGTTAGGCCACTAATTATTTAAGGTATAAATACTTGCATAAATTCAATCAAAGGGTCAACTAAGATACAATTGGACGTCAAGGGCATAGACATAAATATCACAGTGATTAAGTACCTCAACAAGGTCATTAATATGTAATAAAAATAAAAGAGCACCAAGAACAGAACACCTTCAACAATGAATATGAAACTAGGCAAAGATTTATTAACACAAATAATATGTGAACGCTCAAAAAGATACGACTTGGCTAGATTCAACGCTGAAAACGTGAACTTTCAAGGTCATGGTAAACAGTTTCAAATAATTTAGTATAGTCAGGAAGAGTTAGAAAATTCGCTAGAGCTTTATCTATAATAAGCTTAATATCAAGATATTTAAGACTGCAGTGATACAACTTTTGTTAGATCTGAAGATCCAGCCTGATTGGCATTCATTCATTAACGAATTCATAGCCGTAAATTTAGTAATCATCTACATAAAATTCTAAATTTTTCATTACAAATTATATTTTATAGATCTTAAAGCATTACTTCTTAAGGGGACCCGGTGCTCTAGAAATTAAAAAAAAATCGATTTTTTGTTTTTTCGATATTTCGAAAGTATAGTATCTGAAGGATATACTGTGAAATTTTCATGCGGAAATTCCAAATATTATAGCGTTTACAGCCCATCAACTAGGTAGAGAGCTGTCCACGCTTTACTGTACCTCAAACTTTAAACTCATTTACCTCGAAACGAATTTTTTCGGCCTGGTATTGTCAGTCCGATTTTTAGAGTGTCAATTCAAAACTGCGCCATTTTGTCAATTTTTTTCTTATTCTATATAGTACGGGACGCAACTACAGTCATACTGATTAATAACTTTTTTGATCTTTGTGTTTCAGATAAATATATAGAAGAGCCAAAATGGACAACACCGTCCAGGTCCAATTTTTCGGGAGGGTCAACTTCAGCGCCATTTTGAAAATTATTACAATAACAAACAAATTCATTTTTGTATGTAAAAGAGGTTAAATAAAAAGCCTAAAAAATTTAAATAACGTTTTTAATTTTTTTATTGTAAAAAAAACATTTCTGAAAATACCCTAAATTTTCGAGCTCTAGACCACCAGGATCCCTTTTTTGTCAAGGGTCCACTGGTACATATTGGGTGCTCTTTTAGCTACATGGGAACTATCCATATCGATAAATATGCTTTGGCAGCTGAGAATGGCAAACTGTGTTGATATTTCTATTTAGTAGGGTTTGGCAAGTCATCATGAATCGTTTAACGCCAGTACAACGCTTCCAAATTGTGGAAATTTAATTTTTAAAAATAAATCAGTTCGCGAAGTTCATAGAGCAGTGTTGAAGAAGACGCCGAAATGTCGATTCGCCGTCTTTCTCAACCTGCTGCCCTTTGTCCTTCTACTAGGAGTATAATTTTATCTAAGGATCTTAGCTTACGTGCCTATAAAATATAGTTCATGGAAGATTTTAAACAAAATTACTACATTTTGCGTCGCATTTTTGATAACTGGGATTATTTAGAGTTATTATTCAGATTTATTGGAAAAGGTAGTCAACAATTTGACTAACGAACATCAGCACATACATTTGACCAATGAATATCGGTATGTATATTAACTCATAGTCGCGGCGAACATATGCCGTATATCATATTGCCATGAAATTATCTACCGGATTATAATAAGAAAAATTCGTTCCAACAATATTTCTGTTTTCTATTATCATTTAGGTTTTCAAGCTCGTAAAAAGACACTCGATGTAGATCCCATAGATGAGACTGCTTATTTAATTAACATTTATCTGCTATCTCAGCTGGAGAGATCGCCAGTTATTTGCCGATATTCTAATCGTGGCACATTCGTGTTGGTTTAATTTATCAGTCGGCAGCGTCTTCCACTGAATGATAAAGACACTGATCAACAGCTTATCAGCAGTTGTCTCTGATACGCTCAGATTACAGACACCGTACACTGATTTGCCTCAAAGTTCTACACTTGGCTGTAAGCGTTATCGAGTGATATGAAGTTGGACATTTGCAATTTTTAAGAAATTTCTCGTTTTTGTTTTGTTTAAATTTAAATTTCTGGAGCATTTTTAAACTTTAATCCCGAAGAGTAATTATGCAAGTAATTGAATTAGAAATTGGCCCGAGTGCGAATTTTACTTATTACGTTTCTTTTAAATAAAACTCTCTTTCATTCATCATTGCGCTAGAAACAAGCCTTCTTCGTACTTTGCCTCCATCGACGAAAGGTCAGTTGCTTGAGAGACAATGACCGCTTTGCAATACTCAGTTCACGGATTAACTTCGGTATGAATATCCGTCATTTACAAACATTTATGTAGCAGTTTTTTTTATTCATTTCACTTTTTCTTTCAAACTGATTCTATTTTGCATACATTTCCACTGCAAGTTAGCTGCTTTTCAAAATCCTCTACTTTCATTTTGTTTACAATAGTTTGTTAGAGTTGTGCTTTGGAATTTTTTTCGCATCTATTTTACATGGAATTCTATACAGAAAGGATTTAGTGAAAGCAAATGCACTGGTATGATAGGTATGTAGGCAGGTATGTATGTTGATACAAAAACAAACGCACACAAATGCAAATCAGATCAACACAATAAAGAAAACCCCCAAAACAAAACTTATAAATACAACTCACAAAGGCATTTTATTTGCGTTCACATTTAGTTTGCAAAGGCAAAGGGGTTGTGGCAATGTAATATGCAGAGGATAAAGTGGAGGGCAGTAGTGGGTGTTCGCTTGCTCGAGCCATGTGCATACATATTTTCAACTCGCTTCACCTGTGTATGGGAGCAAGCGCGTTTCTTTAAAGGGAAGTCTCACATTCTCTCTACAAGTTCTCTCCTTTTAAGCGCCTTGAGAGTGCATACGAGTTAAAGCGAAAATTCGAATGTGGTGGAAAAATCGGCTTGGATAGTTGCGAGTGAGCCACACTTGCAGCAATTTGTTCTCAATTTAGAAAGCAATGGAAAAGTCAGCTGAGAGCGCTTCGCGAGTAAAGGAGTGAAAATGTAAAGGATTGTTGACACAATGTTCAAGACGCTCTGGCCAACTCACTCGTTCTGTTGCTCCCTTTCTCTCGCGCGCTCTCTCTCTCTCACTCTAGTTGGAATTTTCTTAGTAAAGTTTTTCACCACTTGCTTTGCAATTTGCGGCATTTTTCGCCGCAGAATTTTAGCGCGTGCGCATGCATCAGCACAACAGCTCATTGTCCTTTATATCTCGGCTCTCATTTCACTGTAGCTTTAATCGGTTGTGTGTCATGGCTACTGTCAAAGTTGTGAAACATGTGTTTCTTTCTGACATTTGTTTTCATTGCCATTGCATTCCTATTACCAAATTACGATTTTTGTTTACCTCCAAGAAATGCGTCTAGTTCTAATGAAGAATGCGATGAGAATAGAGCAAATTTGGAAAAGATAAAAGAGAAGGTGATAAAGATGGCAAAATAGAAAATACATTAAATCAGAAAAAGTTCAAATGAGGCTGAGTCTGTTTTAATGCTGTGGTGGTGATTTAAATTCAAATATTTGCGAATGAACCTGATTGAGGACGATTGGAGGATTCATTCACATTGCCCAAAATAGAGAAGAGTTTTCAAATTAGATATTTTGCAAACTTGCCCTAGTAAAGTGTTTCATTTAAATGTAAAACGAGTGCATGCATTTGAATTTGAGAAATGAGATAGCCAATACTTAGCAATCGATTGATAGTTCAAGAAGAAGAGTTATTCGATTTGGAGGCCAGCAATTTATTCAATGTTTTTTTTTCAATTACTTTACTGGTCATAGGAATTAATCTACTGGCCATAGGTGGGAACCTTCCATGAAGAACACTCACTGGCTATATAGGAGCGTTATCACGCCCATCCTCCTTAAAGTGATTATAATTTAGTGTACTGCTCTCGACAAGACTACGATTAGAAAGAGGCTTCAGAAGGTTGAACGTATGGCGCTTATATGTATCAGCGGCCACCACTCGCCCCTCCAAGTATGGAGATTTTAGATATACCTGTCTCAACATACAAACTGCGGGGTACAACTTGGATTGTCGCTTCAGCCAACACGAGATGGGGTGATAGCCTGACATGTAACGCTACAAAACGAATTTGACCAAAATGGGACCTCAGGCGCTTAAAGACGCGACTGAATCGGTCAAAGAAAAATATATCTAAGCTGGTTGGTTTGTTCACAGGCCACTGTGTTCTAGGCTAGGATTGAATGCACCTCCTCATTACGACTATTGCAAAAGCTGCAAGAATGAGGAGGGGAAGAGTCTGTCAGGCATTTTCTTTGTCACTGCCCTGCATGGAATGCCACTAGGTTTAGATACTTTGGCTCATCGCTCTTGAATAATACTGATGACCTTAGGGATATGAGTTTCAGTCAGATCAATCGGTTTGCACTTAAAATAAAATGGTTTAATGAGGAGTAGCAAGTAAACTGACACTATGTTAGCACAATCGGCCGGCAAAGGTCTAAGTAAGTTGGTTTACAGACCGACTGCCAATTCTACCTAACTAGCTAAGTTATAAGCATATAACTTTTATGGTTGGCTAAGAGTAAGTCTAGATTTTGGAGGTCTTTAGCAAAGTTCATATTTCATATTTCGATTCTTGCTTTAGGTGACAAGACCTACAAAAGAAAAACAGAATCACTTTCTAGGAATTTCGACTTCATTCTGTCAGTAGCATTGTATTACACTGCGTTACAAAAACGAACTTTTTTTCTGTCCTATGAACCAAATATACTTTTTCGAAAATTTTGACGTGTACATGAAAATCGCCGATGCACGTGTATTTTTATTTTTTATCCCCTTTCCGAAAAAGCATATTTGGTTCATAGGACAGAATGTGTGTAACGCGATGTTATTATTGGAGAATAATTGGAATAAGTATTTTGAAATTGGCGGAAATTATAGTGAATAAAAAAATTGTTTCATTTAAAAATACATATTCCTTAATTAGTTTTTTGATTTTGTTGTTATTTAGATTTTTTAGTATATTAATTAATAGTGTTTCAAAAAAACCAAAAAGTGGTTCAAAAAGCTCGCCTTTTACTTTTTACTATTCAAAGTTCTTAAATGAATTGCCCACTGGCAAGACCGGTGGAAAAGATCACTAAAAGGACGCATGGCTAATACCCATTCTTCTGACGTCGTTAGAAAGGAACCATCGGGAAACAAATCTCCAACTAACCCAACCCCTTTCAGTGCATGGGGTATTTCGAAAATACCTCCATAGATTTGGCCATAATAGTTCCTTAAACTGCCCAAAAACGTTGATCATGTCTTGTTCCAATGCCCACGCTATGCATCCGAAACCTGTAACATATTAATCGGAAAAAATTCTGTATGTTGCAAAATTGTGAGGCAAAATATTTAACCAGCCTCGTGAGGTATTACCTTTCGCCAGTTTCTCAGGGACAGTGGTAGAATGTAGAGAGGTGTTTAGTACGTAGGTGTAGCTGTGAAGCTACAAGTCGTGCATATTGCGATGTCGGTGTAGCAATTGTTTCCTCTTCACGGGCATCATTAGGGACAGAAAACAAAAACAGTTCTTAAATGAACCAGTCAATGTGCTCTAGCAACAGCTAAGATCTCCATAGATGTGGCTGATAAAAAAAATAAATAAATAATTGGCGCGTATACTTCTGTTAGGTGTTTGGCCGAGCTCCTCCTCCTATTTGTGGTGTGCGTCTTGATGTTGTTCCACAAATGAAGGGACCTACAGTTTCAAGCCGACTCCGAACGGCAGATATTTTTATGAAGAGCTTTTTCATGGCAGAAATACACTCGGAGGTTTGCCATTGCCTGCCGAGGGGCGACCGCTATTAGAAAAATGTTTTTATTAATTTTGCTTTCACCGAGATTCGAACCAACGACCTCTCAGTGAATTCCGAATGGTGATCACGCACCAACCCATTCGGCTACGGCGGCCGCAGATGCGGCTGATGCTTCTGGATTAAAAGCATGTTTGAGGTTCTTCAAATTGTCGTGGCGAACTTTGCCGATCAAGAGAATTTAAATGTGAGCTGATCGAGAGCCACTATTCAGCAGAAATATAAGCTGAAATATTCTTCAGTAACTATTCATGAATTGTTTTAGCATTATAAGTCATTATGAAGTATTGTATAAAGATCCAGTTTTCTCCTTTAAAAAAATTCCTATTAAATTATTCACCACACCTTTGAAAACATCCTTCATTGCTTCAGTTTTTAAAATCCTACCGCAAAAATGTAAAGAAGTGACGTCTCTATGGAATACCCCTCACCAAATCATGAGGTATACTGGATGACGATCTCTCTGAACCCTTTTACAATAATTTTCGTTTTTTATGAGTACCATCACATTTTGTTTATTAAAAACTTCTTCGGCATTGAAAAATAAATCACCCATAAACAAATCGTTGTTGTTGCTGTTGTAGCAGCCTTAACATTCCCCATACAATTACGGCGAATGCCGCTAGACTGACCAGTACTTGGCCGGATTTAATTCCTGGTAGTTTCGGTAACGTAGAACTGACTGTCGTGCGTCGCCATGGCAGTCGCTTAATTGCCACTGTAAAAAGCTTCGTGCATCTTTGAAAGCTTATTTGTTTTAAACGTTTAGTTAAAACATTGGCAGCGCATCTACGAAAAACTTTCATGTCAAGGTAATTTTGCATTAATCGTCACTTGAATCTGGAATACATAACCACGTCTCTTGCTATAATTTTCTGCTTCCTCAAGGTATTGCATTGAATTCACTGCACAGCTCTTATGTCTCCACTCGTACGATCAACACGAAGCCCAGGGCCCGCTTTGCCACTCCCTTCTGCGGCCATCAAAGCCACGGTTAGCAAGCGAGCTTGGCAGGCTGAGAGAGGCTGCGGATGGACTAAACTGATGCTACCTGTCATGTCCGATCGACTGTCGCAAACTCTTCTGTCATTAAGCAGAGGGGAGTGCAGACGGCTGGTTGGACTAATGACGGGCCACTTTCTGTGGGCGAAGCACATGGAAAGGTTGGGCATCTCAGACAGTGTACTCTGTCCATCTTGTGAAGAGGAGGATGAGACGGCGGACCACTTCCTGTGCGTCTGCCGCGCCTTCACTTGAATCAGGTTTGAGGTCTTTGGCACTGTGTGCTAAGAAGCGAACATCTTGGCTCCTTGACACCACAAGATCTACTCAGATTTCTTCGAAGATCGGGTAGGAATTAAAGAAAACTAAAAGAGAATCCAAGTGAAGTACAATGGACTTAATTAATGTCTGGGTGCTGTACTTGCTAGTTGTCCCGACAAAAAACAAAAAAAAAAAACACATGAACGCCCGTTTCTGAGTCCACTATCCACGTCACATGGTTCTACGAATAGGTAGGTGGTCCGAAGACTGAATGGAAAGCAGGTTTGCTACTCGGCCTTAAGAACTTAATTGTAACATAAGCAAATATTCTGTATATAAAAGGTATTTCAAAAGACGCGCTTAGATGTTGCTTTAAAATAAAATATGTAAACATTTAAATTATTTCATGTTTCACTATTTTTGTTCAAAATACCGCTCTTAACAATCCTATATGAAAAAATGGCATAATTTAAAGGCTCACCATGAGCACATCTACTGGCTGCCATACGAGAATTCAAATTTTCAAGGAGTCGCTAACGCATTATCGCATTGAGTTCATTAATCTCGATCCGAATGTTGTGTTTCAGCTCTAGAATCGCTGCTAGCATATTCATGCAGATTTTACTTTTCGAAAATATCCAGGACAGGACCAGTTTCTTGAGTTATTTCACAAACCTTGAATTGTCGACTCATTCGGACGATTATTTTCACCATACAAGTCATGAGCTTCGCTTAAGATCAATAATTTTCAATAATTTTAAAGCGTTCTATCTTTTAATATTGTATATCTGTTTATTTCACAAAACTCAAGAGGACATAAAAACGTACCGTCTAAAAATTATTCACTACTGACATCTAGGCGTTACTTTTTGAAGACACTTTTTATCGAATGTGTTTTTATCAACGTGAATACCTTACTTCCTCTATTTACGCACTTTTGAATTTATTTTTGAATGAAATATTTTCGGAAAAAAAATTTATAATATCAACATTCAGTTTAAAATTTAGAATCCTACTGCTTTGAAAATCTTGTAACACAACTTTGGCATAAAGCAGTACTAAAATAAATACATAAAAATGTTTCCTAAGGAAGCATCGCTTAATTAAATTAACTTCTGCCACCAAGTCTTCCAAATTCCGCCCTGTACAAACATTTAGACATCAATAAACCAAAAAAAATTACAGCACGGTAATGTTTCCTTTTTGCGCTCTTCTTCTACTCTACTCTCCTGTTCGTGCCTGTGAAAAGTTAGCTTGGTGTATGTGCAGTGGCTGTGTGCATTTTTATGAAGGCATATGGAGAAATTTACGCGTGTGTTCATACATCTCAATGTGAGAGGAAGCTTAAGTTGTTGTCTCACTCCAAAACATAGAATTTTAAATGAATGAATTTAAATGGCATCCGCGTGTATCTGCAGATATGTGCCATATGTGAATGACATAAAGAGAATACGTGTGTACCTACTCATATCAGCATACATATGTACATACAATTCGTATTCATATACACATAACTGAGAATGCTTATCACAATCTAATAGCAAGCACTGTAAAGAGAAAATATTTTCATAGTTTATTACATTATTAACGGTAATGTCTTTCTTGACAACTTGAAATGTGCGCTTCACTGCAGCTGCTTTTGCATTGGTGCGATTTTGTGATACTCAACATACAAGTTGATGGATGTATCACATAAGTTCAAAGGCGAAACTGGGTTAAATCACTGTAACATCTCAGCGTTTACGGCTTATGAAGTTCCCTGAGACTTCGTTAAATACATAGTTAAGGCGTTCACGTAAAGCGTCCTTAATATTTCTCGACAGTTTGCCTAACTAGATTGATGAGTTTCATAGTTTATGGAGTTTATGACATTACAAAATGGATTTGTAATAACAAATATGTAGAGGTAAGAGTGCACATGTATGTGTGTATGTATGTATGTGTGCATGCAGTATAATAATATTTTATAAGCACTGCGAATGCTATAACTTTTATAACAATACATTTCAGTTACTCGTTACTCTTGTTTTAGCTTTTGTACATTTTTCTTCTTCATTGTCCCATTTGGTGGAGAATTTTATACTTCAATTCCCTGAGTACTGTGGTTTATGGTTTTATGCTTCAGTTGGTGTAGTTAAAACTTTACTTATACAATTCATTACTGAGGCGAGCATATTCTTGTTTATGTAATGCGGAAATAATATATAAAATCCTAATGAATTATTAAGTCACAGCTCACGTCTGTGTGTTGTAATTCAAATTACTTATTCAACCTATTAGCCCTGAATCTCACACCCCAAATCTCTGGGATTCAGTATAAACTTTAACGTCTTACAGCAGACACGAATTTCCTCATTCGTTATTGCACGTTCAAGTACCTTCGTTTAATGAAAAAAAATGAGTAGTCGATCAGCGAAGAACTATTCCAAGCATTGATTTTGGCAAGTGTGAGCCCTGAGGACTCATTAGATCAGATTAGATTAGATTAGATTTGTGGGAGGTTGGACAAGTACAAGCACTCAGTGAGTAGACCATTGTACTACAACCGGATAGATATCAGTAGAAAGAATAGAGATAGGAAAGATAAAAGGTGGATGGTAAGAACGGATAAATTAGTTTGAGGTCACTCTTCCACAAATCTCTCGGATTCATTGATGAATTTTAAGAGATCCGGAAGAGGAAGAGTTGAACTTTGTCCATACTCAGTGTATCGCAACCCAATATCCTAAGTTTTATTCTGGAAAATGCAGGTCAGCTACAGAGAAAATGCTCTGCAGCGTCGTCATTCTCATGGCAGTACAGGCATATCGGGCTGTCTACGACCCCCATGGTAGCCATATGTTGACCACAGACGTTGTGCCCTGTGATTACACCCACCAGTACTTTCAGGTCCTACCTGCTGCGTTTTAGGAGAATGGTCGCTGTTTTCCTGTTTGGTTCTTTCACAAAGCAATTGGCTACTATGCACAAGTTCAACTCAGACCACCGACCTCTGTGGGTAGACCTCATGAAGTCCTCAATTCATAGTTGAATCGATGCGGAATTGACACTTAGAAAGGGTTCAGGGCCTAATGGCATACTTGCAGAGCTTTCATTTGACAATTTATCAGCTAACTCGTTCCCTGCAATACCACAATGGCACCCAGGCGCCAGGCACCCAAATAAGACTAGCTTTGTTGTTGTGTTTTGCAACACTGTTCAGTTTTGTCTTACATTCATCGACTAACTTCGAAGAGCAGCGTGGGTTAGCAAGGACTTTCAGTGCAGCTTGACTGTCACTACAAATGCTAATACTGTTGCTCCGCCACTTTTTCTCAATTAGCCAGTATGCCACATTCAAGATGGCATAGAATACCAAGGCCATCTGTCCTGTGGCATAGGAGAACTTAGTGTCTTCGTCTAAGCACCATCCAGAACCGCTTCCATCACTGGTTTTGGATCCGTCGGTGTAGAAAGGGTGCTGATATCCCATTAATAGGTTCTCTGGACTCAACCATTGATCTCTATCTGGGATCCAAACATCATACTTCCTACCGAAGCTAACGACAGACACCCGATTGTCCACCAGCATCCGACAACTGGTGCTACATATATCTGACAGTGGCCAGTGCTTACTTCATTTCCCCAGAATCCGTTTAACTTCAGCCTGTACGCCACCTTCATTGCTTCCTTTCGAATTTGAAGATCTTGAGGTTGCAAGTTCAGAATGGTATTAAGGGCATCACCAGATGTCGTACTCCTGGCACCTGCGATACCCAAGCACACACTTCTCTTTAGCTTGTTTAGGGGTTTTACTCTGGAATTAACCATTGTGGCTTTCCACCATACTACAGAAGCGTATGTAATAATGGGTCTAATCAGGGTGTTGTACAGCCAGAATACTTTTAGTGTTCGAGATACCTTCTGCTCGACGTGCTTCTTCCGGGTAAGCTTACTATCTAGGAGTATTCCTAAATAATTAACCTCAGAAGACAGTTGCAGTGTTATCCCTTTCAATGTAGGTAGTAACAGGCCTTCCATATTGCGTTTCCTAGTGAGCAGCACTAAGGTCCTTTTTGTAGGATTCACCGAAAGACCATGCAATTCGCACCAATACTCAATCTTATTTAGAGCTACCTGCATTTTATTGCATATAACTTCAAGTGATCGTCCTGAGATTAATACGCACACATCGTCTGCGTAGGCTTGGATGTGTCCAATTTCCTGCAGATCATAAAGAAGAGAGTCCACCACGAAGCACCAGAATAAAGAGTACACCGCCTTGTGGGGAACCCTTCTTAACCTCTGACTCCTTCACCGCTTTGTCTATCCATGGTAAGCAGTCTTTTGGATAGCATAGAGTGGATCCATCTGACAATGATTTCTTCCACTCCATGACTTCTGGTAGAAGAGCACATAGAGTCAAAGGTAGCATTGTCGAAGGCTCCCTCAATGTCCACAAACACACCAAGAGTGTACTCTCTTGTTTCCAGCTCTTTTTCGATTATGCTAACGCACTCGTGCCTGAGAACTTATAGCGGTGTTTTGCGTTACATTCATTTTATGTAAAGCTTACATTGTTATTATGATTTTTCGGCCAGTGTAAGGAAAGATGAGAGTGTTAAGCATTTGATTGACTCTGCCAAAACTTGGTGTATTCGTTTAATAAAAATAAGGTTTCCAGCGTTCGCTCTAGCCGAGAAGAGTAGGTCAGCTCGCGCGGTGTACGAATAATCTGGTGCTTTGGTGCCGAGTCAAGAAAGGCAGTAGTTTATTGAGCATCGATATCTAAAACTGTTTAAGTACAAAAAACCATGAACAGCTTAACAAAAAGTTAGAGATATAACATCACTGAGATAGGATAGTGTCGTTTTTTTGGCTCTCTGGATGCATTCAAGTGGATACAGAACGTGATTCGAAACCATTTTTTTTTTCTACAGCAAACACATTCATTTTTATTTAATACTTTTAATTTAGTAGACATGATTGTTCTACAATTTTCTTATAGCATAAATATGTAGTTATCTATATGTATCAATTGAGCGCGACATTTAAACATATCTTGCGTTGTACTTATTGCATCGGGTCACACTAAACGGCGATTTGAAGATGACCATCTATACTATAAGTGTCTCTTTGACAGTGTTCTGATCGTACGTTTCAGTCTTAAGTTATAGCGCGTCAAAGATGGAGTCCACCAAGCAAGAAATTCGTCATATTTTACGTTTTTACTACCTTAGAGGTAAAAATGCAACGAAGGCGGCGGCAATGATTTTTGAAGTTTGTGGGCCTGATACTGTAACGATTCGCACAGCACAGCGTTGGTTCGATCGATTTCGTTCTGGTGTAGTAGATGTCGAAGATGCACCCCCTACTCGTAGGCCAATCGTCGTAGAGACTGATAAAATCGTTGAAATTATCCAAAGAGACCGGCATGTGATAATTCGCTAGATTAGTCAGGAACTTGGTGTAGACCACAAAACTGTTTGGAACCATTTGCAGAAGATTGGATTCCAAAAAAAGCTGGATGTTTGGGTGCCACACGTGTTGACGCAAAAAAATCTCTTGGACCGAATCAACGCTTGCGATTCTCTGCTAAAACGTAACGAACTTCACCCATTTTTGAAGCGGATGGTGGCTGGCGATGAAAAGTGGATCACGTACGACAACGCCAAGCGAAAAAGATCGTGGTCGAGAAGCGGGGAGCCGGCCCAAACCATCGCCCAGCCCGGATTGACCGCCAGGAAGGTTTTGCTGTGTGTTTGGTGGGATTGGAAGGGAATTTTCCACTATGAGCTGCTCAACTATGGCCAGACCCTTAATTCGGTCCTCTACTGTAGCAACTTGACCGTTTGAAGCAGGCGATTGACCAGAAGCGGCCAGAATTGGTCAATAGGAATGGTGTTGTGTTCCACCAGGAAAACGCTCGTCCTCACACATCTTTGATGACCCGCCAGAAGCTACGGGAGCTCGGATGGGATGTCGTATCGCACCCACCATATAGTCCGGACCTGGCACCAAATCACTATCATCTCTTCCGGTCCATGCAAAACGCCCTTGGTGATACCAAGTTGGCCTCAAAAGAGGCTTTCTGAGTTTTTTGCAAATACGGAGGGGCGTTGTATAAAGGGGGGATAATGAAGTTGCCTTCTAAATGCCAACAAGATTGCGAACAAAACGGGACATATTTGACTTGAATCGTATAATTTCAAGTACGTCAAATAAAGCGTCAAATTTCGATCACAAATACGACATTTCTTTTTCCTCGACCCAATATATTATACAATATATGAAATGTGTTGTCTTTAAGTGTAAAATATCGAAGTAATCTGTGAGCCATCTATAATTTTTTCGAAATAAAACCAATTAAAGTTCCATCAATTAAAAGGTTTCATAACGATTATCCCCCGAAGTAATTAACTGTGATAAGCCCAGTGCTATTTTAAGCAAATTTTTAATTAAAAACTGTATTCGAAAGAACTAAACATAAAAATATTAATAATCTTTCTTCGCTCAAAGGAAACAGCATTCCCTTTAATAATGCCTTTTTCATATGTATATATGTATGTGTATGAGTAGATACATATGTACATATGTACGTATGTACACGATACGAGAAATGAGCACATTACCCATCTGCATGTACCAATGCTTTTGGTCGAATATGCAGCCATGAATTATTTGCATTTTCGCACCCTCTTCATTTTTTATGAGTCATTTGGTCGCACTTAATTTTAAATATTTATGGCAGCGCAAACATGTGCGTTTATCAATATCAGCAACGGGCTGGGCAAAAATATTTTCAGACCAAAAAGGCAATGCCAAAGAAAAAACACAAAAAACAAAAACAAATTAAGTACGGAAGAGCATTGCCACACATGTTGCAGCGCTTAAAAGCAATTAAAAAGAAAAGTTTTCCTTGAAAACAACTTGGGCGGAGTTTGGGTAATTTTGAGGAAGTAAGCGAGCATACCAAACATAGTACTTATGTATGTATGTATGTATGTATGTATCTACATATGGGCTGACACATAAACACATATATATCAGGGTGGGTCACTTTGTGTGGAACGAATTTTTCCGACGCCGTTCCGAGCAGATTCAGATTCAACATAGAATTCTGAGAAAAAAGTGCATAGCATAGCTCTAAAGGTAATTTTGAGCCTCCCAAATTTCGAAAGAAGCTATTTTTAGTTAATAAGAAAATAGAGAGACAGTTGTGGTTTTGAAGATAGAAAGTAGTACAAATACGCCTCTTGTTGAAAGTAAAAAGAATTCAAAAACAAAATAATTTTAAATGCGTTGATAAATGTAAAGAAAAAATTAATGAAAACAATTTTCTAAGTAATTTTTTTAAATAAAGAGTTTTCTAATAGCTGATTAACGATTTTTTAAGGCCGGAATTGGATGGTATTGATCTGGACAACGTTTATTTTCAACACGACGGCGCTACGTGCCACACAAGCAACGAATCCATTGATCTTTTACGGGAGAGTTTCCGGACCGTGTTATCTCTCGAAGAGGTGATCACAATTGGCCACCGAGATCTTGTGATTTACCACCTTGTGACTTTTTTCTTTGGGGTCACGTGAAAGAGAAGGTCTACGCCAACAGTCCAAGGTCGCTTCAAGACCTCAAGGATGGAATTCGTGAGGCTATCGAGGACATAGGGCAGCCACTTTGCAATTTAGTTATGGAAAATTTCATGAAAAGTATATTGTCCTGTAAGCGCGGTCGTGGTGGTCATTTGCCTGATGTTACTTTCCACTATTAACGGCATACCTTCATCTTTGTAATGAAATAAACATCCGATCCTTTATATTAAAAAATAGCATTTTTCTTCGAATATCAAAATAACACCTCTTATTAAAAAACCCTATATATTAAAATTTAATTATTATTATTTTTTGTTTTGCACGCTTTAGCTTGATTCACCTATAAAACACCTGCGGTCTTACTACAATACTAAACTTACTTACTTAGGTGGCCATAACAACCCGTTACCATAACTGGTTGTGTTGTTCAACGTTATTCTGCAAAGCCGTATGAGCTTCGCTGGTATACCGAACTCAGACATCGTGGCGCACAGGCAATCCCTTATCGGGCTATCGAACGCAGCTTTATAGTCGGCAAAGAGATGATGGGTGTCGATTTGCTTTTCATGGGTCTTTTCCAGGATTTGGCGTAATGTGAAAATCTGGTCGATGGTGGACTTACCACTTCTGAAGCCGCACTGATAAGGCCCGATCAGTGTGTTGGCAAACGGCTTAAGTCTTCCACATAGGACGCTAGACAGGACCTTGTAAGCGATTAATAATTTACTTTGTAGCTCCATTTTGTGGTACTTTTAAAAATGGGGTTCTCTAGAAAATGTATTAAAAATAAATTCTGCGACTCTAAAATTCCCCAGCACAAGCTTGGATTTAAAACAAAACCATTCATAATACTTAGTTGAGTTTAATCTTGCCATTAACTTCATATTAACAAAAAATAGTTCCTATGTAGAGAGGTCAAAATATGCTTTAGAGCTTTCGAGACTTCAACTTTTTTCTGATAATTTGATGTAGAATTCGAGTCTGCTAGGAACAACATAAAAAAAAAGAAAAGAAATGTGTCCACCCCAATGTTCATTTATATACACATATACATATAGATACTTATATACTAAAATTAACAAAACAACGGTGCTTCAAAAATATGTGGCACTTGACTGTTGAACTGAATTTTTTTAACGCAACAGCCCACTTGTTGCCAATATTGCTCTATGATGCCTTTAATGATGATTTTAATGGCGCTCTTCATGACGCTTTTCATGATTGTTTTTACGAGTATAATCTTTTATTACAACAAATAAAAATACACATATTAAACGCTGACTCCAGCTCTCTAGCACTCACCGTGTTGTCCGATATTTGTGATGATCACCCAAAAATCGATTGTTTTCTCCGGTCCCAATTCTTCATAGTCCCACTTCTTTTTCACACGCACTGCGCCATTCGTTTCGACCGTTACCCATGGATTGTCGTCACGTATTTTAAAGGTTTCCTTATCGGTCTCCTTCTCCAGCTGGAAGACGGATTTACCTTCGGTATCGCCATCTGCTTCAGTGAACTCGATACGTTTGGTCGGGCGTACCGCGCGCGTTACCCGACGCTTCTCGCGATGATGCGAATGCTCATTGACCGCATCGTGCTCCAAGTGTTGCATAATAAAAGAGACCGGTTCGGGTGATAAAAACTCAAGCAACACTTTGGCCGGTTGTTTGCTTATCAAACTGGGATAGCGTAAATCGTGCGCTTCCACTTCGATCAGCAATTCGGAAGTTTGTGGTTGGTCAGCTAACATAATTTCACCAGTTTGTGGCACAATGATGACAATGTTGCTTGGCGCATTTAGACGATAGGCAATCTTGTCGCCATCAGCATCGGTGGCTTCAACTTTACCCAAAATGCTGAAGCGTTTCCAGGTCGTGGACGAGTTACCTTCCAAGCCAGTGGACTTCTGGCCGGCAATAGCGAATTTGTAATCATTCGACTTGAATATAGGGCGATTATCATTTTCATCCAGCACAGTTACTTGTATCTTCGAGACGGTCTTATCGAGCCCATCAATGTCTGCGGCTTGTATAGAGAGATCATAGTGCGCCTTTGTTTCACGATCCAGTGGCCGATTGGTGACCAACCACACACCAGTCTCGCCATCATTATCTACCAAAATCGTGTCCACGCTTATTTCACTACCTTTATCCGATTTACGTATCTGCAAGGCAAACGCCTGATCGTCATTACCATCGATGATAGTGTAACGCACCTTTTTCGATGCACCAGCACTAGCGTCTGGCGCCACAGCGCCGCTCAAGGCTTGCATCAGTGGTATACCGCGTACACGTGTGCCTGCGGGCCGATTCTCACGCACCTCACCGCTTGCATCCAGCATAGTGCCCGGGAAGCGCAGCATATCGCTGCGATGCATCACAAAAAGCTGCAAATTGTGCGTGTTGGTGGCGTTGGGCGTCTCCTCGACCACAACCAGATTCACCGGACGATTGACTAGTGGTGAGATGTCGGAAGTGGTCATAACGACGCCATCGTCGAGCACTGTAAAATATTTCGAGTAATCACCGGCGAGCATATGATATGCACCCACAGGCGCTGATGCTGAGGAAGAAGTTGTTGCCTTCAACGACGAGGTCGATTTGTTCAGGGGCACTGTTTTGAATTTCTTAATGCTAAAACCCGGATAAGTATCATGTGGCAACACAAGCGAGTATTCACTGCTGGCCGAGCCACCACTACCAGCCAACATACGCGCAGCATTAGCCGCCGAAATGCCAACCGTTGCAGGCATACGACCGTCGTCGTTGGACACAGTTGGGGTGGCCATATGCGCTTGCGTAACGCGGATATACGTGAGCAACATGCAGATGGCGATGGCAAGTACATAATCGCGTGATAACGAACGCGACGTAGGGAAGAAATGCGACGCGATATTATACGAACGAATGGACGAAAGACGCGTGTTTATTCGAGAAACCGTAACGGAATTGCGCGTTTCACTGCAGTAAAGCGGATGCCCCCGCTGTGGCACGGGTAAGCAACGCGCCGCCATTTTGGCACGCGTACGCAACTTTTTTGCACTGCTTCGAAGTTTTCGTCGAAGTTTTCTGCACGAAATTTTGCACTGTTGACTGCACTCTTTGCAGGCTTAAATTTCGCGTAGACAAAGCACTTTCTTAATTTATTTGTTTTGCATCAACACATTTTTGTCACAACTGAAAAGAGAAAGAGCGAAAAAGAGGGATAGGTTAGATGTGAATAATAATATTTCCAGTTTTTATCTTTTACAAGGTGCTATGTATACTATGATCCTGGAAAGTAAGTATGTACGCAATAAAAGTTTAATTAAAGTTTGCTCGAATTCGAGATTACTTTTGAAAAATCAAAAATTAAACAATCTGTGTTTTTCTCTGCACGCCGAAAGTAAGGGCGCAAAGGTGAATTTGTTTTATTTATGGAAAAGTAAACCTGCGCGAATAAATTTTGAATGGTTTCACGAATATCTACAGCCCAACCGAAGCAATATATTTTACACACACACATAAGCAGTTCAATTGTATACAGGATACGTACGGTAGTTGAGAACATTGATGGCGCTATAACTTCCCGAAACCAATATTCTTCTTTTTGCTCATTTTCAGATAAGACATGAAGGATTACATCTTAACTCAAAAAATAAAGAGGAATGCAGTTATCGTCGCTACTTGTGCAAATCACAACGATTTAGAAGTCTCTAATAATTTTAAGTGCGTCGATTCATTCGTTCATAAAGTTCGCCGTGAATTGGAAGCATCAGGCTTTACAAAACGCAAATGGCACGAGAAATCTTCTGACACTGTCCGATCTGCAGAATTTGTTCAAAAAGGCCAAGCGATCACTCACGAGAACCCTTCAAAATCAATGAGGGCACTTGCAATGTAGCTTAATGTTTCTGATGATCTTATAACATACATCGAGTTGTCCATGAAGATCTCCGGTATAAATCCGGCGTTATGCGCAGAAGACAGCTTGTGATCTACCAAACATGAGAACTGCGAGTAGTCTGATGAAAACGCCTCCTAAACAAATCTAAACACCCTGAAGCGCCTGAAATGTTATCGGTTTTTTTTTTTCAGACAAAAAAATTGTTTACCAAGACCAAAATACCAGCCACAGAAATGATGCTCCAACCCTACAAAGGTTCTTGTTGTCATTCAAACTTAGTTTTCAGCCACTGTTATGGTCTTGGGTGCTGTGCACAACAAACAACATGCCATTTTTTACTCAAAGAGAGAATTCTGCTGCATATATCGAGGTTGTAGAGAAAGTAGTGAAACCTGGATTGTTAGGGTACGCGCGGACAGTCCATAATATATTTCAGCAAGACTTTCCTTGGTTAGAGTTTGAACAATTATCTATTTGTTTCATTTTTAATTTTAATATATTAGTATTTTTTTTAATTAAATTTTTTTATCAAAATATAGTTCAATCTACTACAAAAACTTTGCAAGTGCAAGTTTAAAATTTCAGGAAAATTAAACAAAAATTTAGAACATTTATCACTTATTTAATCAGATCCCTCAGAAAAGTTTAATAGTTTAATAGCTCATTAAATTTTGGTATTAAGATGCAAGTTTAAAGTCGCTCAAAAATCGCTTTAGTTTTTCTTCTATTCGTGTTGGATTTTTCCTTCATATAAAAATAGTTTCGAGTACAAGTGTGTATAAAACAGCTTTGCGTCCCACCCTGTTATATGGGCCTCTAAAAAGGCTACAGGAAGAAAACTTCAAACGGCCGAAAAGAAAATACTAAGACGGTTAACAGCGGTCAAAACGCTGGACGAAGTACCAACCCCGCACATTCGTGAAAGCCTTGAAATTGCGCTGGCTGAACAAAAAACACAAAAGCCATCTTTGCTCATATAGCTAATATCATGTCCAGAGGAAGCCTGAATCCGATATGACAAAGAAAATTCTAGACAACGTTACTCCGCCGAGGAAACCAGAGTGGCCCCAACATACACGAACGAAGCAGATGGAAAGCCACGTGAAAGGGGAGAATTTAAATGTTGAGACGAGCCGAGATCGAAAAATTTAGCAATTATGAGCAGACCCCAAGTGAAACGCAACAAAAGCAAGGTGGTAGAAGAAGATTTTAATTAAGGAAAAATACTGATTTTTCAACACTTTTCAAATATGGGGATTTAGTCAGAACGTCTAAGATTTCTCCAATCAGCTCAAATTTTCATATCTTTTTAGTCTTATTTGGCTGTAGTTTTAAAAGAAAAGAAAGAATTGTTAAAAAAATAATAAATTATTATATATATATAAATGATTTTAAAGTAAGCCCAAAATATTTGGAATATAGCAAAAGAAGTGAAAAATTTGAATCTGGTAATCTTAGAAAAGAGCCATGAGAGAGAGAGAGGAAAATATACAGAAGTTGAGAGACATCAATTGAGTGATGAGACAACATATGCTGCCCTAGCAACTACTGTTTTCGAAGGTGAGGAGATATCAAAGAAAGAAAAGGTTGAAGGGAAAAATGTTATTTCTTTGAATAAAACCTTTAAGTTTCATTAAGTTGAAATACGGCCGACAAGTTTATCAGCCCACTTGGCTCTTCAGTAGAGCTCTTTATTACAAATAATAGGGTCTAAACCCAAACTCTCTCTAATATGAGTTCGGTGATTCAACAAACTTAACCCGGTGATACTGGAATCGGTGGGCTGTAAGGTGATAGCTTACGCCGATGATGTTGTTATTGCTGTCTCTGTTAAATTTGTATCTACATTAAGAGACCTAATACAAAATGCTCTAGATATACTTTCTAGGTGGGCAGAAAAGTGTGGTCTAGGAGTCAACCCAGACAAATCACAACTCATATTGTTCACTAGGAAACACAGAATCCCTCAACTAAGTCCAATTATGCTCAAGGAGGAAGCTGTTGTGATTTCAGAAGAAACCAAGTACTTGGGACTAAACATGCATAGGAAACTGACTTGGAAGTCAAACATCTTAGAAAGATTCAGGAAAACGAACCTAGCTTTTTATGCCTGTAAAAGAGCTTTAGGTAAGACTTGGGGAATTAAACCTAAGGTTGCTCATTGGCTTTACACTGCTGTCGTCAGACTCATTCTTCTATATGGAAATGTTGTCTGGTGGTGTGCTATGCAGAAAAAAACGTATTCTAATTTATTGAATATGGTTATGGAGGATGGTTCCATGTGTAGAAGTCCACGCAAGTGGGGAAAGTTACTGATCGCCATTCACTTGGGAGTGGCCAGGACGATTCTTCTACATATGGTTCAAGCAGCTCACAACGTCCGGGATTAGCCCACGTATCCTCTGGTTAGCTTCCGAACAGCCGTTCGGGAGTGAGCTAAAGTGAGAAGGCGAAGCATCCCAGCATAGCTGGTTGTGCGCTGGGTTTGGGACCCGCCACTTAAAAAGCCCCCCCAATGAAAACAGCAACAAAGCCTCGGATGAGAACTTCCAACACTGATGACGACCCCTGCAAACGAAATAAGGAATACGATTTGAGGGCATGCACCTGGAATGTCCAGTCCCTTAATGGGGAAGGTGCCTCTGCCCGGCTGGTTGATGTCCTCGTGAGAGTAAAGGCTGACATCACTGCCATCCAAGAGATGCGATGGACGGGGCAAGGTAAGAAAAACATAGGACCTTGCGACGTCTACTACAGCTGCCATGTAAAGGAGCGCAAATTCGGTGTCGGATTTGTTGTGGGAGAGAGACTTCGTCGCCAAGTACTGTCGTTCACTTCGGTGGACGAGCGTCTCGCAACAATCCGCATCAAATCGCGATTTTTTAACATCTCGCTAATTTGCGCCCACGCCCCGACGGAAGAGAAGGACGATGCGACCAAGGATTCTTTCTATGAGCGCTTGGAACGTTCCTATGAGCGCTGCCCCCGCCACGACATAAAAATCATGCTTGGCGACTTCAACGCCAGGGTGGGCAAGGAGGGAATTTTTGGTCCCACAGTCGGAAAATTCAGCCTGCACAACGAAACATCCGGTAACGGACAGAGGCTGATCGACTTCGCCGGGGCCCGAAACATGGTAGTCTGTAGCACCAGATTCCAGCATAAGAAGATTCACCAAGCTACCTGGCTGTCTCCAGATCGAAAAACGCGAAACCAGATCGATCATGTTGTGATAGATGGAAGACACGCTTCTAGTGTATTAGATGTACGTACGATCCGAGGACCCAACATCGACTCGGATCATTACCTTGTTGCAGCCAAACTGCGCACACGCCTCTGTGCAGCAAAAAATGTACATCTACCTACGCAAAGAATGTTCGACATCGAAAAGCTGCAATCACAACAGACAGCCAGAAGATTCGCCACTCGACTCTCACTCCTGCTCTCGGAGAGCACTGCCCAACACACTGGCATGCGCGAGCAATGGAGCAACATTTCTCGTTCCCTACGTACCGCCGCCGAAGAAGAAATCGGATTCCGGCGAGCCCGAAAAAACAATTGGTACGACGAGGAATGTCATGCTGCCGTCGAAAGAAAAGATGCCGCCTATAGAGCCACGCTGCGATCGGGCGCAACGCGAGCCATGTGGGATCGCTACAGAGAGCTAAAAAAGGAAGAGAGACGTATTATCCGACAGAAGAAACGAGAGGCCGAAATACGTGAGTGCGAGGAGTTTGAGATGCTGGCCAATAGGAACAACGCCCGAAAATTCTACCAGAAAGTTCGGCGGCTTACAGAAGGTTTTAAGACCGGGGCGTTGTCCTGTAAGAACAAAGACGGCGATCTGGTGACTGACGTACAGAGCAATCTTAAATTATGGAGGGAACACTTCTCGAACCTGTTAAACGGAGACAGCTGCGCATGTCATAGAGAATGTGAAGATCCCGATACCCCAATCGTTGACGACGGAATTGTCGTTCCGTTACCCGACCATGACGAGGTGAGAATAGCGATAACGCGGCTAAAGAACAACAAAGCCGCGGGCGCCGACGGACTGCCGGCTGAGCTATTCAAACATGGCGGCGAGGAGATGGTAAGGTGCATGCATCAGCTCCTATGCAGAATATGGTCGGATGAAAGCATGCCTGCCGATTGGAATTTAAGTGTGCTCTGCCCAATCCATAAGAAGGGCGATCCTGCAATTTGTGCCAATTACCGCGGGATTAGTCTTCTAAATATCGCCTATAAGGTTCTAGCGAGCGTATTGTGTGAAAGGCTGAAACCCACCGTCAACCAACTGATTGGACTTTATCAGTGTGGCTTCAGACTTGGAAAGTCTACCATCGACCAAATATTCGCAATACGCCAAATCTTGGAAAAGACCCACGAAAGGAGAATAGACACACACCATCTTTTCGTCGACTTCAAAGCTGCATTCGACAGTACGGAAAGGAGTTACCTGTATGCCGCTATGTCTGAATTTGGTATCCCCGCAAAACTAATACGGCTATGTAAGATGACGTTGCTCAACACCAGCAGCGCCGTCAGAATTGGGAAGGACCTCTCCGAGCCGTTTGATACCAAACGAGGTTTCAGACAGGGTGACTCGCTGTCGTGTGACTTCTTTAACCTGATGTTGGAGAGCATCGTACGAGCCGCAGAACTTAATCGCTCAGGCACAATTTTTTATAAGAGCGTACAATTGCTGGCGTATGCCGATGATATTGACATCATTGGCCTTAACAACCGCGCTGTTAGTTCTGCCTTCTCCAAACTGGATAAAGAGGCAAAGCGAATGGGTTTGGTGGTGAACGAGGACAAAACGAAGTACCTCCTGTCTTCAAACAAACAGTCGGCGCACTCGCGTATCGGCACCCACGTCACTGTTGACAGTTATAATTTTGAGGTTGTAAAAGACTTCGTGTATTTAGGAACCAGCATTAACACCGATAACAATGTCAGCCTTGAAATCCAACGTAGAATCTCTCTTGCCAACAAGTGCTACTTTGGACTAAGTAGGCAATTGAGCAGTAAAGTCCTCTCTCGACGAACAAAATTAACACTCTACAAGACTCTCATCATGCCCGTCCTAACGTATGGCGCAGAAGCTTGGATGATGACAACATCCGATGAAGCGACGCTTGGAGTGTTCGAGAGAAAGATTCTGCGTAAGATTTTTGGACCTTTGCACGTTGGCAACGGCGAATATCGCAGACGATGGAACGATGAGCTGTATGAGCTTTACGACGACATAGGCATAGCGCGGCGAATAAAGATCCAGCGGCTTCGTTGGCTGGGTCATGTCGTCCGAATGGATACAAACGCTCCGGCTTTGAAAGTATTCGATGCGGTACCAGCTGGTGGTAGCAGAGGAAGAGGAAGGCCTCCTCTGCGTTGGAAAGATCAGGTGGAGAAAGACTTGGCTTCACTTGGTGTGTCCAATTGGCGCCGGTTAGCACGAGAAAGAAACGACTAGCGCGCTTTGTTAATCTCGGCCAAAATCGCGTAAGCGGTTATCGCGCCAATTAAGAAGAAGAAGAATTTATTGAATAAGGTGCAGAGATCAGCGGAATTAGCAATATGTGGCGTCATGTAAGCCAAGCCATCCATGGCTTTGGATATCATATTGCATCTGCCACCCCTCGATCTCTTCTGCAAATACTCAGCGGTCTGCTCCGCTTTAAAGCTCAAAGCGAGCTCACAATGGAGGACTGTCACACATGGACATTCAACCATCTTAAACTCCTACACGGATATACCCAGTGACTGTGATTATCACCTTCCCATTCTTTGTTTCGAAAGGAATTTCCTAATGAAAATCCCTTCTAGACTGGAATGGCTTGAAGAAGATCCAACACCTAACACACCCGTTAAGATCTACACGGACGGATCCAAAATGGACACCGGTGTAGGATCAGGGTTATTTTGCGAAGAGCTTTCTATTACTGTAGCGGTTCACTGTAGCGTTTTTCAAGCGGAAATAAACGCTATTCATGAAGCCTTAAAATGGTTAAAGATAAACAGAATATCATCAACGGATATCTGCATTCTATCAGACAGCCAAGCTGTCCTACAAGCCCTGGATGCATTCCAAACAACATCAAGGAGTGTTTTACGTTGTCGCCAATCTCTAAATGAGATGGCCAAGCAATATCGTATAATCTTATGCTGGGTTCCAGGCCACAGGGATATACCAGGGAACTGTAGGGCAGACCAACTTGCAAGACAAGGTACCGATATGCCAGACATAAGTAATTTTATGGAGATACCTCTCGTAACTTGTAAGCTTCTCATTAAGGACGCATTAATCAAGTCTACAAATCAAAGATGGATTAGCGTTAACACCTCTGAAATTGCTAGGTAAACATGTCCAAGGCTAAATTTACGTCTGCCCAAGAGTATTATAAAACTGAGTAGACTTCAAATCAGGACCTTAGTAAGCCATTGTCTCATTGGAAATCATGCAAGGAGACTAGGCGTTTACACGTATGATTTCTGCCGTAGCTGCAGAAATGAGGAGGAATTAGAAACAATTCAACACCTTTTTTGCAATTGCCCAGCTCTAGCTAGAAGTAGGAATGGATTTTTAAAATTCTACTAATATAGATAATCTATACACTTTAGGAATCAACAACCTTTTACGCTTTGTCAAAAGCTCAAGATGGTTCAATATGGAGAGAGAAATGTAGCCCATCCTCCGCGGCTCACAACGGACCCATTTCGTGGTCCAAGTGGCATCGCTGTCTCTATGTGCGATGCGGTTGCCAAACCTAACCTAGCCTAACCCATTGACATAGCTTTAAACTTTGACGCTTTTTGCAGATGATAGGCAACTCAAGGTTATTCTACCGTAGTTCTGGCCGTTTCTGACTCTTTTGCTTCATAGCAGCTTTTGTTAAAGTTCATGTTCTTTATGGACTTTAATTCCTGATAAAAATATTGTGTGTAAGTAGCCCGATGGCTACGAATATTGCGCTCCTACTCAAGGAGAGAAGCTTCTGCGACTCCTGTTCCACTTTCACCACAAAAGTTTTGCCATTTGCTTAATCTCTTTCGCCTCTTTCAAACTCCTTTAAGCAAGAATTCTCTCATTTCTGAGGCTTTCTTCACAAAACTATTGTAGTATAATGATCGAGAAATGAACCGGCACATTGTAGTAATGTAAGATTCGCACACCTATTTATCCAATTATGTATTAAATTCCTTAAATATTCAATGGGCCCCCGTTTGAATATCACTTAAGCAAAAATGTTGAAGCATACTTCAAAAAAGGCGTGTATTAGATACTCAAAACACAATGCCGCCAACATTTCAATTCAATTAAAACTACTGGTAATGGCATTTATTATTTTCTCTACACTTTGAGCTCATTACAGCGCCGCTTTTCTTGTGATTCATAATTAACATTCCCAATATCTAATATCCATTAGCACTTGCTTTGATAGTTCATTTCACTACTCTTTAGGTCCTCCTCCGCGCACAATAGTGGCCACACTGAGCGACCTTACATTTTTCTCAACACAAAATCCCATCTTCCCATACCCATTGAAATCGCTCCCGTCGGAATCAAATAAAAATCGATAAATATCAATTGAAAAGCAGCCGACTACGTCAGCGTGTCACAACAATTACGGTAAAATTAAAATGTCATTAGCATGCAGACAATGAACGGCATTGAAAACAGTGCGCACAGAGGGGGGTACTTCAGCTTACTAAAAAAAAATATTATAATAACCTGTACAGTTTGTCAAAGAAGAATTTTTACGAGAGGAAAACCATTTTTTTACTTTTGATTTTGTAAATAAATTATTGGGTTTTTAAAACTATTATTTTTTTAATTCATTATAATTACGATGAGTATGAGTATGAAATATTTATTCACGAAATCAAGTTTAGTTTGATTTAACGATTTTAAAAACCAAAAATATATTATTAGTAAAAATAAAAAATATTATTATATTTAAAAAATTTTCAGAATCTTCAAAAAAAAAAAAATCATTAGAAAATATTTTACAAAAAAAAAACTATTTTATATTGTAAAAAGAAAAAAAGTAATATAAATATATCCCAAAATTATTTGTATTATCAGGTCAAAGGTGGTTTTAGAATTAATAAAAAAGATGGTTAAAGTATTTATCAATCAATAATATATTTTCCTTCATTATTTACAATGTCTTCCCAACGTTTAGGCAAATGTTTAATTCCCTGCTCAAAAAATTGTTTGTCCTTGGAGCCAAAATACGCTTTGATATGAAATTATGAAATTATTGGTTTTTTTCAGATTCTGTTGCAAGTTACTATTTATGATAATCTTTTCAAAAGATCAAGGGGTACCGATGGGCGTTCGGTTTTTTGTTTTTTTTTTTATTATTTCGATCAACGCTTGAACTTCGAAAAAAAGGCAAGTGTCCTGAAAGAAAAATTGCAAAATTGTACATAAACTTTGTGATACCAAAAGGATCAAAAGTCGCATGAATTTAAGTAAGGGGAAAAATGTATGCGATTTAAAAAAAGTTGTGCCCTCAAAAGGGACAGTATTGCGACTTTACTCGCACAACGCTTTCAGTTCGGCAACTTCTAACTTTGACTACTCATGTCCGAGTTCTGTGCTGTTGTCTCGAAAATTTGTCACAGCTACAGACCTACATACGAAAAACTATGTTTGGTTGGTTTAAGTGGAGATTCTTCCAGAATCCAACTAGCGCTTCCGCACCATTTTGTTGCCACATCCTCGTTACCAACTTGTTTACCAGTTATTTACAGCATGACTATATCCAGTCTGTGAGGTTTAAGAGTCTTATTAGGTTGTTGACATCTAAGCCATACATCTGTTCCAGACTCTCGAATGCCCATTTTGGCGGCTTGTTCTCTGACAAACCAGAAGCTAGTTATGACTGCCGTTAGTCTCTAGGCGCCCCGTCGTTTCAAGTTTATCAATGTTGACGATTGCTTTGTAGGTGGGCCACAACGTTCTGCTAATTTTGCATTTCGTCTGGTCTCTCCATCTACAAGCCGCAATTCGGAAGTATTTTAGGATAATTGCACTTTTACTGCACTTAATGGTGTGAAAACCGATTCTGCAAGAGCGTTATTCATGGCTTGCCAGTTCATCTGCTTTTTCCGTACCTTCAATGTTCCGGTATCCCGGGACGCAGATTATGGTAAGTTTATGGTTTTCGCGCAAGGTAGCAAGACTAGTCCTGCTTTGTTCCACTAGTTTAGAGGTTGTTGTCGCCGAATCCAGTGCCGGGATTGCAGCTTGGCTATCTGAAAGGATAGCGATATTTCCCTTAAAAGAGGGTTCTGCCATTAGTAGCCTACAAGCTTCCCCAATTGCCAGTACTTCCGCCTGAAAGACGCTGCAGGCATTGGGGAGACGCAAAGATTTTTCAATTTTCAGTCTGTGAGAATATAAACGAAAAACTATAGTACCACAATAGTTTTACCGGTTTTGCTATTTGCTTTTGTTTGTTTCATTTTCTTTAATTTCATATAAAGATTTAGTCTATTCTACAACAACTACTAAAGAAATTAAAGTTTATAACTTTGAAACTTTTCACAAGATTTATAAAAATTCACCTAAGTTTCATCAAAACTTCAAACTTTTTAATTAGAATTTCAAAGCGCAAATTTTTATACACCCACTTAATTCTATTATAATAAAGTGCAAGTCTGAAGAGGCTAAAAATCGTCAATGATTTTTGAATATTTTTTTTTCTTTTTCCTACTTCGACGGCTGCCAGAAAAAATTTTATACAAAGCGCGAATTTAATGTGCGGCTGCCATCAAATTTTGTAATGAAGGTCAACTCTTCAGCTACAGTGAATGACATATAGACCCAAAGCATCACACAAATTTTGGAAACAGCTGATTTTTGTTTACATTTGAGGTTTGCTACTCACCGAGCTCTCTGCATTTTGATATTAATAGGGTTGCCTACACGTTTCGTGTGCTTGGTATGCTTTCCTAGCCTTGGTTATTTTCAAATATAGGGAGTATTGTAAAAATTGTAAATTTTCTTTTGAAAATAGATGAAAACTTAGTTCTGTGCATAAACCTTTTCACACAAGACTTAACTAATGGTTAACCTTTTGTTCGCATAACAAGACCGTGGCTGCGCCTAAAGGTGCCTTTTAAAATTTATTTAAATTATGGCATATATTACCTACATTTTCGTTAAGATTAACATAACATTTTCTGTTAGACTAGCAAAAGTGAGTAAAAGCAATACTAAACAACAAGAGTAAACAAAAATATACTCATATAAAATTGAAATAATAATAAACACTTTTAATAATTTAACACGAAAAAAGAGAGTTCAATATGGCAGGCGATTGGAGGGGAAAATGAAAAAAGGAGCAACAGTCGAATCGGCGAAGATTACTCGTTTAGGGTTAAGGTTATAGACGTAAATAGACTAGTGTTAACGCCGGAAATATACGTAAATAGGCTTCTATCAACGCCTCGTTATCTACGCTCATTTCTTTTGAGAAAATCTTCAGCTATTTTATGGAAAAGAAATACATCTTCACTCTACCATTTAACCACTCGCATGGATATTGAACGAAATTTTTCCAGTTTCTCTCTCTACTGCCCCACCCAGTTTATGTGATCAATAGATAGAATAAAGCTTTGCTTGCACCACAAACTTTTTCCTTATTTGGCGTTTCATGCACGTAGATTCGAGCCTGCACACTTCCGAATGGTTGTCACGCACCAACCGATTCGGCTACGGTAGCCACAGGTGAATGTTAAACGCCCGAAAATTGCGAAGTTGACAAACCTCAAACACGTTCTCGGCCCTTTGAATGAAGAATATTTTCAGCCTTAGAATTTTTTAAACAGTTCTTATCACCACACCAAACTTTCTTAGCAGCCGTGTAGGCTTACACACCATCTGTAATTTTGAAAGCATGCTGGTGAAATAATATGCGATGAGCAAGAAGCTGCGCGGATATGCAATTACAATAGAAAAAGAAATGGAATTTGCAATACAAGTGGCAAAACTTGTGGTATATGAAAACCAGCCGAAACGTAAGAAACTTATAATTATCAGACCTGCAAAACTCTGTGCTTGTTTTTCTATTACTTCATTTATTTTTCAGTTTGGATTTACTTTAATTTAAAAATTGCTAATATTTTCATGTTTGTAGTTTTTTCTCAAATGTTTTTATCCACATAAGACTTCAGAAGCCGTAATTTATGCACAATAAAGCAAATGTGTAAAACATATTACATGTTTTTGATAGTCCATAAATTTCTGTTGAACACGAAAACAAGCATTAGAAATTATTGTTATTTTTAAGCCAATACAGAAATTTGTCGGCGAACAGTGGTCATTTGTTCAAGTTAATGGAGCTTGCGAGTTGTTGAAATTGCGCCGTTACAGCTATTGTGGTCAGTAGGAAAGCTGCTGCTAAAGAGGAAAAGTTGCGAGCAACTTCAAGTGCCCTGATGGGGAGCATAAAATTCAATAATTTCTGAAATTCCTATTTATCTGGTTGTGAATTGGGTGCTCTCTACTCTCACTTCGGCGAATTTTTCAAGAGCTCAATGACTGAAATTATGATGCTTTGGAATATCGGTCGGCATCAAATTTTGGACTAGCTATAATTTCTACGCTTTCAAGCCAAGATCTTTACGTAAAATCGCCCAAATAGTGCCATGCGATAAGCCAAGGTTTTGAGATTGGCACCGAATCCATCCTGAATCCGGGTCTCGACAAAACTTTCATTTACAGCCGCAATACTCTCTTCACTTCCGCCAGTACGTAGTTTAACCGGTCGAGTATCATAGAATAATGAAAAGTTATTCTCAATTTTGCCAATGGTTTGACGAATAGTGCGTTCGGTTGGACGGTTAGGGACACCATAATTTGGCCTGAGCGTGCTGAAGTTGAAATGAAGATTATCTCAAACGAAGCTTTTTCCGAAACTAAACTCAATCTACTGCACTTGCTCCATGTTTGCTTGGCATTTCTTACTGGCCATGGCTTGTTAGAAATAGTGCAGTATTTTTGTACATACAAATATTTGTAATAGGCTGCCTCATCAAACAAAATTGCAGTTTTGCCAACAAAATTCTTACATTTTTTATATACTAAGACTTCCTCAAAAATATCTCGGAAAAATTTTAGATTTTAAGTATTTTATAAATAAAAGTAATTATTGAAAGTATTTTCTTTATCTGATTTTAAAATATCTCGAGTTATGGTGTCTTTTATAATAATAAAATTTGTTAAAAAAAACTTTTTTTTTAAATAAAGTCTTCTCAAATAATAAAATAGTTGAAGTTTGAATAAAAGTGTTTAAATTTTGTATCAACGAAATCATAATGATGAGACTTTTCATGATATTTTTGTAAGATAGGTCTCAGAGAAACTTGGAAAATCGTGACCGATTTACACTTTTAAGATATCACTGGAAAAAGACATACGAGGTGTGTTCAAAAAGTATCGCGAATTTTTTTGTTTTTTCAAAAATTATTTATTTATTCATTAAGAGCTATTTTGTCCCCTTCAAAGTAGTCCCCATGAGATATTATGCACTTGTGCCAACGTTTTTTCCAATCTTCGAAGCACTTCACAAAATAATTTTTTTTTTATTTTGTTCAGCTCCTCCTTCGATGCCGTCTTTAACTTGTCAATCATAGCGTAGCGTCGACCTTTCATGGGCCTCTTCAGTTTCGGGAACAAGAAAAAGTCACATGGGGCCAGATCGGGGGAATACGGTGGCTGTGGCATCAAAATTGCGTTGGTTTTGGACAAAAAGTCGCGCACAAGCAACGATGTTTTGTTCTTCCACAAAACCGGTCGTTTCTGGCAGACTGCTTTGGTGCAAATTGCGCATAACTTGCAGCTAATATTCCTTATTGACCGTTTTACCATGTGGCAAAAACTCTTGATGCACAACGCCCCTGCAATCGAAGAAAACAGTAAGCAAAACTTTTACATTCGACCGAACTTGGCGCGCTTTTTTCGGTCTTGGTTCGTGCGGCAATTTCCATTGAGATGATTGAGCTTTGGTTTCCACGTCATACCCATAAACCCACGATTCGTCACCAGTTATTACCCTCTGGAGCAAATTTGAGTAGCCCAACATCTCATTAGCAATGTTCATGCGTTGTCGCTTTTGATCGAAATTGAACAGTTTTGGTAAGAATTTTGCGGCGACCCGTCTCATGCCTCATTGAAAAAAATCGAATTGCTCGAGCTAATCGATATGTCTAGGTCCTCAGCAACTTCTCTAACGGTGATTCGACGATTGGCCAATACCATTTTCTTCACTTCATCAATTTTTTTCGTCTGTTGCTGAAGTGCTCGGAGGTCTGGCACGCTTTCCGTCGTTCACATCTTCTCGGCCTTTTGAGAACTTTTTGTACCACCGATAAACGTTGATTTGGTCCAAAATAGCTTCTCCGTATGACACAGTCAACATTCGGAATGCATCCGCGCAATTTATTTAAAGTTTTAGACAAAATTTAATACAGCTTCTTTCATCCATCTTTTTGAATAGGTAAAAATCGAAGACGAGCCGAAACACGTGCAAGCAAAGCAACTGCCAACAATTAACTGAACATTCAAAATGGCCGAACTCGTCGGCATGAGTGAGGGACTTGAGTACCAACATATCGCCACAAAAAAATCGAAATTCAAACACACGAAACCTGCAAAAATTCAAAATTTGCGAGACTTTTTGAGCACACCTCGTACATACAAATATTTTCTCACCGTTTTTATTTCTCGAAAATTTAGTTCCTCATTTTGAAAATTATTATAAATTTTTTTGAATCAAATATTTCTAAATATTGAATTTATTTAAGGAAAGCCCGATTTTCGGAGTAACGTTCAAATCACACATATTTTTCGAGAATATGTTACTGGAATTTTTAATATATAACAAATTCTGTAATTCCGATCGAAAAATATTACACATCTGTTTTGCATGGAAACTGATACACCCTAATGCGCACATGTATTGTTTAAGTTTCCTATAAGTAACTGATTTATTGACAACACTGTAAATAACGTTAAATATTTCGATGTTTGCATTTTTCGGCTCTATGTAATAATTTGTTGCTATTATTATTCATACACTTATTTACATAGCGTATACCTAAGTTTTATTTGCTTTCGGTTTATTGTATTGCAGCAGGTGGTCCACATCTAACCGCTGCAACTGCAGCATTCGAGGCACATCCCACTTGTTAAATGACTTTTAAATGAGCTTGTAAACAATGGCTTTCCACTTTTTTGATAACTACCGACAAATGCCAGCTGCCTGCATAGACAATTACTGGACCTACAAACATGAAAAGGCGGCTGACGCGCGTATGCATTATAGGATATTTGAGCTGTGTATGTGTGTGTGCGTGTGTATTTGGATATTTGTACAAATCGATTATCATTTTCAGTTTAGTTTTTGTTTTGATTTGTTTTTGTATGCAAATTTATGTGTTGCGCCCATCTGAAATGATTTCAAGCCAAACAGAAATAAAATTTTAATTGCACCCACACATTAACAGATTGCTTTTTGTTCCATGTACGATAGGCATAGCTGCCATGTACTTTTTACAAAAAAATTTACTCTTCTTCTGTAAGCGGAAAATTATGATAATTAACAGCGTAATTTGTAAGCGCACTTTGAGTTTTTCCACATTCGAATGCTAATGACTTATATGGGTAATTTTTTTCGTGGTGCTAGAAAATGATAAATTTTTGGGTTGCACAGCAACAGCTAACATTTTTTTCAAACCATTTCGCTTAATGGGAAATAAATTAAATTTCTCTCCTCTAAATTATGCCATATAAATAATCGAAGTGCCAGCACTTTAGGTTGTGACTTTTATCCAGCATTTTTTACTACTCCAAATGTATGCAGCAGCGCTGGCAAACAAAAAACCAAAAATAGTTAAGCCTTTGATAGCGATGAACACCTGTTTCAGGTATTTATTATAGATTTTTTCTTCGTACAAAAACATATTTCAACCAGATTGTTGACTCCTCTAGTGGCTTTACTACTTAGTTTCATTTTTTGATTAATACCAACTGTTGTAGTTTTTAATGAAGTTTTACACTTACTACTTAAGAAAATAATAGCAAGATAAAAAATTAAAAATAAAACACAAAACGATTAATTCAAGGAAAAAATAACTAACTCGCTGAACTCAAACAATCTGTGAATAAACGATCCACTTCGGGCTAATTTAATGAATGTCATCGCATTTATGACTCTGGTCTCGCCATCATTGATTTATGTGCAACAAGATAAAAGGTACTAATTTATATTTGAACGACGAGACGGTCAGGCTGATGCTGGCGTTGATACGAAGGAAAAACATTAACACGTTCCTATAACAAACATACACAGTCGTAAAAATTTTGAAGTACCCTGTAAGAAAAATGTTAACTAGGGAAACGAGTTTGTCTTCACAGTGTGAGAGTGTTAAGTTGAAATTTACGAGGTGTGTTCAAAAAGTATCGCGAATTTTGAATATTCGCAGCTTCCGTATGTTTGAATTTCGATTTTTTTGTGGCGATATGTTGTACTCATGCCGACGACTTCGGCCATTTTGAATGTTCAGTTAATTGTTGACAGCTGATTTGCTTGCACGTGTTTCGGCTCGTCCTCGATTTTTACCTATTTAAAAAGATGGATCAAAGAACTTGTATCAAATTTTTTGTGAAAACCCGAAATTAAGTGCGCGAATGCATTCCAAATGTTGATTGTGTGATACGGAGAAGTTACTTTGAACCAAAGCAACGTTTATCGGTGGTACAAAATGTTCTCAGAAGGCCGAGAGCACGAGCAGGCCCGAGCACTTCAACAACAGACGAAAAAATTGATGAAGTGGTATTGGTATTGGCCAATCGTCGAATCACCGTTAGAGAAGTTGCTGAGGTCCTAGGCATATCGATTAGCTCGTGCCATTCGATTTTTTTCAATGATTTGCGCATGAGACGGGTCGTCGCAAAATTCGTACCTAAACTGCTCAATTTCGACCAAAAGCAACAACGCATGAACATTGCTAATGAGATGTTGGACGACTCAAATTTGCTTCAAAGGGTAATAACTGGTAACGAATCGTGTGTTTATGGTTATGACGTGGAAACCAAAGGTCAATCATCTCAATGGACCAAGACCGAAAAAAGTGCGCCAAGTTCGGTCGAATGTAAAAGGCTTGCTTCCCCTTTTCTTCCCCTTCAGGGGCGTTGTGCATCATGAGATCTGGCCCCAGGGTAAAGCGGTCAATAAGGAATATAACTTGCAAGTTATGCGCAATTTGCGCGAAGCAATCCGCCAGAAACGCCTTGATTTGTGGAAGAACAAAACATCGTTGCTTTTGCGCGACTTTTGGCCAAGAATAACACACTAACCACCGTATTCCCCCGATCTGGCCCCCTGTGACTTTTTCTTGTTCCCGAAACTGAAGAGACCCATGAAAGGACGACGCTACGCTACGATTGACAAGTTAAAGACGGTATCGCAGGAGGAGCTGAACAAGATAAAAAAAAATGATTTTTTAAAGTGCTACGATACCAGCAAGGTGATCTGCCCAACGCAGTACAATCACAAAGCACATGTTCTGAGCTTTCTATGTCCATTTCGCAAAAGCGGCAGACATTGGTCTCAGATAGACCAATATTATTTAGATGATACCTCAGGCTGCAGTGACCTGTAAGATATCCTGCTAAAAGACGCAGATCTACTCTGCTTAGTGAGAGTAGCTTGTCAGATATTCCTTTGTTGGGACTTAGGAATAGTTTGGCTCGACGCTGACCGGCACAGTTTAGCCAGTGTGCAGGAAATTTTCTTTTTTTTTTATGAGTCCACGAAAGGCTCAGGACCAGAAAGTTGCATATTTGCTCCTTGTTTTGCAAGGTCATCAGCCATTTCATTTCCCTCATGTCCTTCATGTCCCGGAAACCAGCCTAGTGTTACTATGTTAGAGGTGATAGTTGTTGATAGAAGAGCTTTTAGAACCGCTTGGCTATCTGAGAGTATGTAGACGTGAGTACCTCTCATTTTCCTGCTAAGGCATTCTCTCACACATATTTCAATGGCATGTATTTCTGCCTGGAATATTGTTGGGTAGAGTCCCATCGGAATGGATTTTTTGAATTTAGGCCCATTGATTCCTGCCCCTATATTACCATTTTCCAATTTGGACCCATCAGTAAACCATAGCTGAGAGCCAGTGATAGAATTAGTTCTCCAGGCACCAGTGCCATACATGCTGATATCCCTACAGGGTACATGCACGCGTATGTGGTGAATGTGTGCGCGCTGTTGTTCGACGATCAATAAAACACAATCAGCATGGCATATAGACAGTGTGTTTGTATGTGTGTATGTACGTGTAGAAACCGAGTAATTCGATTTAATAACCCCAGCTGAACGAGAGCTTTTTAAGGCTTGAAGGGAATTTCCCGAGAAATAAGCGAAAAGCAAATAAATATAATCAACATTTAATAAAAAAAACAATGGCTTTCGTATTTAAATTATTCATATGCGTACAAATTTATTTTTATATGCACATTTGTATATATTTTTCGAGTGTTATGAATAAAATTCCCATTTGGCTTGATGCTTGGGCTGATAGTAATGCAAATCTGCGGGAGAGCTAATTTGTAGCACCCTAACGGCTACTCTACCCATTTAGATTTTCGTAGATTAGACGATGCTTTTTCTCTTGGTAGCCTTATTTAATTAGCCGCACTTGTTTTAAGGTTTTTTTTTTTTAAACAATAAAAAAATGTCAATCTATAATTAAGATAGAGAGAGATATAAATGCAAGGTGGCCTATAATTTTGTGAAATGTCGCATTTTATTTAAAGTTTGAATATGAAATAAAGGGTGTTGTACAAATGAATTGAGTAATGCAGGCCCCAATATTACTGAATAAATTTTTAACGAAATTTTTAAATATCCAAAAAAAATTTGTAATTTCCAACACTTGGACGAAATTTCCTTTTTTTATAGTTTTTGATTTATATAACAAGGCGCAAAATTAATCACTTAATCGTCAATTAAATATATTTGACACTTACGAACCAAATACCTGCAGTATAAAAACAGGTAAACAATTAGGTCGGCAAAGGTCAATATAAAGATTTCCAATAATCAAAATTTTTGTGTTTATTTATTAAAAAAAACATGGATGATTAATTTTACGCCACCAGCTATGAAACTTCTTCTTCTTCTTAACTGGCGCGATAACCGCTTACGCGATTTTGACCGAGTTTAAAAAAGCGCGCCAGTCGTTTCTTTCTCGTGCTAACCGGCGCCAGTTGGACACACCATGTGAAACCAAGTCTTTCTCCACCTGATCTTTCCATCTCAGAGGAGGATTTCCTGGATCTTTATTCGCTGCTCTATGTCTATGTCGTCGTGAAGCTCATACAGCTCATCGTTCCATGGCCTGCGATATTCGCCGTTGCCAACGTACAAAGGTCCAAAAATCTTACGCAGAATCTTTCTCTCGAACACTCCAAGCGTCGCTTCATCGGATGTTTTCATCGTCCACGCTTATGCGTCCTACGTTAGGACGGGCATGATGAGAGCCTTGTAGAGTGTTAGTTTTGTTCGTCGAGAGAGGACTTTACTGCTCAGTTGCCTACTTAATCCAAAGTAGCACTTGTTGGCAAGAGAGATTCTACGCTGGATTTCAAGGCTGACATTGTTATCGGTGTTAATGCTGGTTCCTAAATAATATCGATATCATCGGCATCCGCCTGCTATGAGAGTAGGCTATTCAAACCTGTTTATTGGAATTAGTATATGGTACAAGATTAAAATATAAGTCTCCAGCATCTCTGAATTTTGGGAAAAGCAGGAATGAAAAGAACCACCGAGAAGCACGTTTCAATGGGCTTTCAAACGCACTCTTCTTAAAACCATGACTTCAGAATCAGTATACAAAAAGACATAGGAAACGAGTTTCATATAAAAACACATCATGTAGACCTGTGTAATCTATACATTTTTGCTATGAATGAGAAGACATCGAAATTGGCTGCAACGAAATTTTTTAACTATTTTTTTTCTGCAACATTTTTTTTTAATTTTGATCTCCAGTAACCTGAAACTGAAACCTATTAAAAGGTTTCTTATGCTTATGAATTACTTATAAAAATAATTCTGGTACAAAACTAAGCAAATAGAAAATTAGATATTCGTAGATTTTTGATGCTAAAATGGTACGACACTCAAAGAAAATTAATAGTAAAATGTGAACTCCAAAGTTGGCTGCAGTAAACGGAACGCTCACGAGAATTCTGTCAAATATGAGGATGAAGAAGACGCCATGAGTCATTTCTATGACAGGCAGGAAACAAACCCTTATCTAATGCAGTTTATCAACGGAAATAGATGCTTTCGATCGTATTTCCATCATTTCAAGCTGGTAGACAACCCTTACTGCCCACAAATCTCCCAATGATCGAATATGCTGTGCATGTTATTTTCTAATTGACCGTTTTCGAGACGAGCGTCAAACACTGGCGGTGCTACTGGGACACCTGTTATAGGTGAACAATCTGATACCAAGAATGCTGTTAAGACATATTTAGCAAAAATAATGCAGTACCTTCGATATGCGGAGTGCGCAGCTGAAGAGTAGGAACTCTTGAGTAAAGAGGCTGTAACTATTTGATTCACGACGATATCAGACGGGAAAAAATCTGTACTAAAAAATTTCATATCGCATTCTTGGTTCCTTTTGCTTCAAAAAGCGGAGTAATTGAGACTATTGATGATATAAAACCTCCATATGTCCCTTTTGACACCCTGATATGTCCTTTTTGGCACCCTGGATACAGGAATGAATTGCGATCAATAGGCATAAGCGGGGCACAGATAGACAAATAGATGACGGATATATGATATAGCAGGAATCTGGCTGCAGATATGATGGATACAGACATGGGTGAATAGAACTGGTACACTTCATGGGCGCCGTTCTAGGCCCTCCCGAAGTAATGCAGAAAGTAGGAAGGGAGTCTTCTCATAATAGAGGAAGGATTGTTTTAGTGGCCACTTCGCTCAATGCAGTAGACGACGGTCGTTGTAAGTGCGTCGGCATTTTGAGCCCTATCCTAGCCACCAAAAAAAAATAGAAACGACATGCAACTTACTTGACGCAATAAAGTTTTGAATTGGGTTATTAAATTTGTTGTTCACACACACTTAATAAAGCTAGATCAATAAGCATTTCAGACCAAGGCAAATCGCCGCACTACATTTATTCCGTCCCAGCCTGTTGTTGTTGTTGTAGCAGCATAAACATTCCCCATACTTACATACGGTGAATGCTGCTGGAGTGACAGTCCTTGGCCGGATATAAATCCGGGTCGTTTCGGTAACGTAGAACCGACTGTCGTGGAAACGTCAGTCACAGCTTCTTTCTTTTTGGTTTCGGCGCTATTCCTTGCACACTTTTAAAATAATTTGATGATTGAAATCAGCCTTCCATATTTTTTCTATTTACTCAGCATCATTTTGGGCTTCCACTTGTTTCCTCTTCTTTGTTTTCATGATATTCAGTTTTCTCATTGAAGGATATTCACAGAGTGGCGTGGACAATCTGACTCACTTTATATGCATTTAAGTACTAATTACGGAATTAAATAATAAAATTATTAGAACTAGTGATTTTAATTTTCGAAATCAATTAATAATAATAAATATTTAAAATTTTTTTTTTTTAATTATTATTTCCCTTTTTTCGATATTTTTTGAATTTAAAAAATTTTTTTTTCTAATTTTTGTTTCCCTTTTCTTGATATTTTTTTATTTTTTTAATATTTTTTATTTTCTAAATTTTTTACATTTTATTTTCATTTTTTTCTATTTTTTTGAATTCCTTTTTAAATATTTCGTTTAATATTTTTTTATTTTATTGATACATTTTTTTTTTAATATTTTTAACTTTTATTTTCTAATCTGTAGAAGAAGATGCATAGAAGTGGCAAGAGCTAATATTTTATAAAAAAATTTTTGTGAAAATTTTTACAAAAAATATTTTTATTGTATAACCATAAAATTATAAATGTAATAACATATGAATATTGAAACAAGAGTTAATCTGAAACGAAGAGGGCAATTGAAGTCAAACTATGTAGTGTGATGGCCCTAGGCACTGTTAATTTTACATTTTAGGAAACATTTTTTATATGTAATTTTTTAGTTATATATTTAAAAATTTTTTTTTTTATGTAAGTATAACGAATTTTCAGCTTAAAACTTCATATAATTACATAGTTTCATATATTAAACTAAATTTTTCTGTCAATTTTAATTCATTACAATCACAGCCGCCTCCTCTCTACAATCAGAAATACGCCCATCTGCCAAATGCACAGAAAAATTTAAAATTTCCAACAACTTTCTGCATTTATCATATTTTTACTAACCAAAACAAAAAGAAAAAATAATCAAAAATAAATGAAAGGCGAACGCCCCACTGCAATACTGCAACTGCCAACGATATCAACTTTGTTACTGAACTTTAGTTCGCAACAATACTCGACTCGCAAAGCCAACATAGAGGTGGACTGGCAACAAAGTCAGTACAATTGCCCAGAAAAATGTCAACTGCAACTTTTCGGCCCCGATAGCTGTGCACACACTAACCGAACTTTGACTTTACCGCAAATGCTCGAATAACTTTCGTTCATTAGTGTGAGTGTGTGCGTGTATGCGTGAATGTGGAGCTGCATGAGATGGTATTTGCAATCAGAAAGTGGTCAAATTACCAATCCACAAAGCAACAGCAGTGTGAAAATTCGATATGCAGCAGGAAAAAAATCACTTGCAACAAAAAAGCAAATTATCCACGCATACTTGCCACAAAAGTTATCGTAATGAAGTTTATACTTTTTGCCACTAGAAATGTGCATAATTAGAGTTGCATTTTTTGCATATATATTTTTTTTGGAGGGGGCAACGTATATAGGTATGGGTGTGCGTGTGTGTGTGAGCATTAACAGTACTTAACTTATCCGTACAAGAATCGTGTGTGTGCATTTTAATGTAAAAGTTTTTTTTTTTTGCTCTTTTCCCACATTAGCCAGCAACTTTCCTTGCTTGACACTACTATGAAGCTGATCCAATATAAAGTTTGTAGATGACATATTAGCACATATCTACATTTATATATTTGCATGCCAAATATGCATAGATTTTCTGTGCAGGAAAATTCAATCGACTAATACCGAAGTGGCTTGCTGCTGGTGAATTCTGTACCGTGACTAGTTCGCGTTTCTACCACATCCGATTTCTCTTTTTTTCTGGGCTTATCACTTTTCTCAGATTTGAATAGTTTTTTTTATTGTCATTTTAGGCGCAATGTAAACCAAATATTTTCTTTTGCAAATTTGCTTATTCAGAAAATTCGAATGGTGTATACTAAATGTTCACATTTTGAAGAGACATTCGAAAAAAGTAGAAGTGGCAGAAGTACTCGTAGTGGACCTACTTTCTTTATTGTATCAAAAAACGTATTAGGTTGCAATGTTTCACCTGCCGTCACGTCACGAATCGCGTCTACAAACTGTGTAACGCAATATATGGCATATCAAAATCTTTTCCAAAGCCGCACTGGTAACCTATTTTAACTTATCACTGTAGCTAATCGATGAATTGAGTTTATCGACGATGCCTAGCAAAGTTCTGGCTTCCTTCTTGAAATACTTGCATCACCTTTGTTTAAGTAAAAGTTTTGTATAAAACTGAAGTTAGGAAGTAATTAAAATAAAGGGTGGTTAAGTTTCAAGGGCCGGTGTTGATTTAGCATAAAATACAACTTTTTAGGAAATTATTATCATTTCTCTTTATTATAATAATATTGGTATGGCTCAATTACGTATTTAACAAAATATTAGCCAAATGGCCGCTCCCGCTTCGACGGCACAACCTCCATCCGATAGTCCAAATGTTCGATGACGCTGAGGCCTCAATTATGGTACTATGCCGTTAATGTGCCGAATTATCTCATCCTTTAGCTTTTGAATTGTTGCTGGCTTATCGACGCACACTTTTTTTTTCAAATAACCCCAAAGAAAGAAGTCCAACAGTGTCGTTGACGTTTAGGTGTGGTTCACAATCATCATCGGCCCTTGAAATTTAACCACACTTTAGTTCGCAAAGCAAGGCAAACTTTATCCACATTTACTCGTCCATTTTGAGAGAATTGCAAGCATCCCTGTCAACATTTCGCGCTAAGTTTCTAACCGTAGAGTATTCTTCGAAATTCCCTCTTCCTCAAGTATAAGGAATGTCAATGAAGCCATTTTTTAAGATTGATTTCAATGTCATCCAATCAGGCAGGTCCTGTAATTCAGTTGTGAGTGAAATTCATTGAAATGTTCTTGAAATTGCAATGAATTCTTGCAAGTTAATTACAAAAGCTGCTCGAATATCACAAATTACAATTTTTATTTTAGCAAAAAAAAGCAATAATGCTTTTGTAGCAAGCGTTCGAGTTCGTAGATTTTCTGCGATGACTCAAGTGTAATATTATATTATTATTATTATTTTTAAGTGATAACACTGAAAAGGTGCTCGACCTCTTCTCATTTCTTTTCTGCTTTGCAGCAATCACACCCTGAAAACAGAAGTCGCTGCTTTTCACATAAGCAGCGAAGTGGTTCACAATTGCCGAAATTGTAATACGAGTAGTGTCAGTTATTTTATATCACAAGCACAAGTTTTTCCTGCTGGTGTCATTTCGGTGTGCAGCTAAATTTGCTGCAATAGTTGCATTGGTGTGCCACTAAAAATCAGCACTTAGTTTTGGCAATTGTGACATTGAATAATTATAAGCTCTTAAATGAGTACATGGAAAAGCAATTCGCTTGCTAATCACCACTCTAAAGTTTTTAACTATTGCGCAAATTTTTATTGCAGTTCACTGCATACAGAAGTGGGCTGGGTTTATGCAACTTTATTTGCCGAGTAATAGACGCTAATGTTTTTCAGATGTATGTTGTACTGTATGTCTCTGGAATTTATTTAATTTCGTGTGCTCGGTAGTTTATATTTATAGCTTTATTGTGGAACAAAATCTCACAGCAATAGTGTCCAAGGCTTTTAGCAGATTCCTAAAAATCAATTCTGAGCAGTTTTGGCTATGAAGGGCATACAAAATTATTTACAAGACCACCGGTCTATTCTTTTAAAAATTTGCATCTCTGGCTAGTACTTGTAGCTCACAAAGGTAGTCATCATGAAATATTTATAAAAGAAAGTCACATCACTTCTTTGCTCAATTCAGATTTTTTTCTGCATATCGAAACCTGTGTTCTTGTATTTTCTTGTACATGTGACTTGCTGGTTTTCTTATTTCATAAAGTGCCGCAGTAGATTTTCATAATGCAGTGATCAGTTTTGCGCTGCAGTTGGAGCTGGTTTTGTTCGCCGTATTTGATCTCATATTCAGCTCATCGTTGCTCGAACAAGTTTTGATATAATGAAAAGCTCCCAAAAATCTTTTAAAATTAGAATGAATAAAATCACACTGCAAAAGAGAGGGTGTAAAATAAATGACAAATATTAATTAAAAGCATTCATGGAATTTCTATACTTGGCAGGCGTAAATAAATCAATGTCTCTGCGTGCGACTTTGCAAATTTCTTTATGGTTGCCGTAACTGAATCAATATTGAGGTCACGTTGTAGATTTTGCGTGCTAACATACCATGGAGCACAAACTGCATGCTTGAGTGCCTTAGTCTGAAATCTTTGTATTTGCACTGTGTTACTACAGCTGCTGCATCCCCATAGCTGAATCCCATAGCTCCAGATAGGTTTGAGAACTTGTTTGCAAAGCAGTATCTTATTGTGTGCGGATAAAGCTGATTGTTTACCCATTAGCCAACGCATATTTTGGAATTTTAGAACCAGTTCTTCTCCTTTCTTTTTGACGTGCGCACTCCACCTAAGTTTCGAGTCGAGCGTCTTACCTAGATACTTTGCTGTATTTAGTACTTTAATGCTGTTTATGTATATTGGAAGGTAGTTGGTCATTTTGTTTGTAAAGTTGAAGTGTACAGACAGTTCAATGTGCCATTTATCTGTCCAATTGTATAGATTATTAATACGAGTAGTTGTGTAGTAGACTCTATGTCAAATGATCCAGGTATTTTGGACAGTGCCGTACATATTTCTCAAAAATTTATTGAATAATTAATTATGGCTATCGGCCTAATCATTCGTGGGGTATAATAAGAAAATAATAAATAATAATTATTCATTGTGGGAACTTAAGTAGAGAGTATTTTAAAGTGATAAACTTAAACTTTTAAAATTTATGAAAATTATCCATTTTGAATTTTTTAGCATAAAATACAAAATGTTGGAAAAACAAATTTTTGGAAAAAAATGTGTGTTAAAAAATTAAAAAAAAAATATTTTTGAAAAAAAAATTTGGGAAAAAATTTACTTGGAAAAAAAATTGGGAAAAAACTTTTGGGAAAAAATTTCAGATAACATTTTTGAACAAAAAAACAAATTTGGAAAAAAAATTTTGGATAAAATTTTGCAAAAAAAAAAAAAAATTTTTGGTAAAAATATTAAAAAAAAAAAAATTTAAGAAAAAGGTATTTTTGGAAAAGAAATTTGGGGAAAAAACTTTTGGAAAAAAATTTCGGATAACATTTTAAAAAAAAAATTTGGATAAAAACTTTCGGATACAATTTTGAAAACAAAAAAAAAAAATTTTTTTGGTAAAAGTATTTTTGAAAAAAAAAAATAAAAAAAAGGTATTTTTGGAAAAGAAATTTGGGAAAATATATTTTTCGAAAAAAAAATTTGGGAAAAAATATTTTTGGAAGAAAAATGTGGGTTAAAATTTTTGAAAAAAAAAATTTTTTTGGAAAAAAATGTCGAATAAAATGTTTGATAAAAAATAATTTTCGTCATTTTCAATAAACACTCCTATTCAGATTTTTTCTTATTATTTTCATTAATAGCTGAGACTATGCTCAGCTGAGTAATCCCTGAAACTTTCAAAATCAGATTCCCTTAATTTTTGGAGTTATATTCAAATACGTTCAGCGAACCAGTAAACAAATCAGTGTAAAACTCTAGTGAGTGCTCTAGTGAAGTGTATATGGGTTTGCAAATCGATCAAAGCGTCGCTTAGTAGATTAATAAGCTGATACAAGAAATGTTTCACTGTACTTATTTGACACGTTCGGGGATTCCCTACAGGCTCTAATCTCAGCTAAAGCTGATAGAAAAAGATTTGAGGAAAAACGGACTTCTTTTCAAAAGAAGATAAATTATTTTCAAAAATATTAACAAACAAAAATTATTGGCTTAGATTAAATAAAAAGTTTTTTTAAATGCTAAAATGTAACGAAGATATTTGTCACATTAAATAAATCTTAAATTATCAAGCTATATTGACGACGTACCTGTTCAGGCAGGGGAATTCTTTGGAGTCCTATCAATATGGAACATCTAGACCACCCTGACTAGGCCGATCTCTTGTCACGGCATGGTGGGGATATGCAGAGAAAACTTAGTGACTTAAGCTTCCAAAGAAAAAATGTAGGACTATGAATTAATTCCGTGAAAACTAAGTTCATGAAAATCAACAGCTTGCTCCAAAAGAGGTTCAAAGTTTATGGAGAACTCAATGAAAACGTCATCAGCTTCACCTCTCTAAAAAGCCACAAATCACATTGGATGGTGGTGTAAAAGGCAATACTGATGCCAGAACCAAAAAAGTCAAGGCTATGCAAGCCACAAAAAGATCTGGTTTTCCAAAGCGCTGAGGCTAGGAATTTTGAATTCGATTTTAAAATACGCCCTACTGTAAGGATGTGAAACGTGATTGGCGGCTGTATCTGCAACTCCTAAGTTGCAAACATTTGTGGATCGGTGTCTTAGAACCATCCTCCGTAGCGGGTGGCCCGATAACTAGATTTCAAACAAACAAGTCTTTGATCGAAGTGGACAAAAGCCAACAAACAATGAAATACGACAACGAAAAGGGAAATAGAATAACCATACGCTACGCAATTCACCGACTGACATTAATAGAATGGCGCTGGACTGGAACCCATAAGTGTAGCGCCGCCCTAAAAGATCTTGGCTACGTAGCCTTAATCAGAAATTTTTAGAAATTGGAACTCTCTCATGGAAGCGAGAATAGACAACAGTTGGCGCGATAGCTACTAATAATAATAGTAAAATTACTTATATATTTTTTTTTGTTCACTCCACTCGGGAGCATACAGGTAGGACCTCGACAAGACTCAGTCATGCGTTGGTTTCATTAATCTATTTGCTTTCTGACAGGGTAGGTGATTAGTCCTGCTTAGGAGCAACGCCTTCTCACTGCTCGAAGCGCCATCTGTCACATTTTTCTGGCAGAAGGATCACACAGATGGTTGAGGACTTCGCTAAATTTAGTGTGTCTATGCTCTTACCACGATCGCCCGCTTTCTCTTGCTGTGTGTCTCTGTGTCAATGTGTCTTTTTTCTTTGTTTTTTGCTTGTTTTAACACCTACAATGCAAGTAATGCGCTAACTTTAGGGGGGGGAGATAGGATTGGAAGAATGGAATATCTCACCTGTATCCTCATAATTAGATTTACTTATACCTGCCAACAACAGAAGTTCACTGATCGCTGGTAATGCAGTATTTGTCCTCTTATTCCACAGCCTCCCCCTCATGGAGTGATCTGGTTCATTGCTTCATATGGAATCGCTCACATCACCTTTTATTTCGTTTCTCTGTTGTCGGAGATGTGATGCATTGTAATTCAAAGCATTGCTGAGGGTACATGGGATTCCTAAGCTGGTCACATGCATTGTAAGTATTGTTGTGAGGTTTTATTTAATATCGAATTTTACTAACGATTGTTATTACTGTTCAGTTCGATAGGAAAGCACGATTGCTGATTTCGCTTCGACAATCAGCCAGGAGAATTGATACCATTGACGCTTTACCCTGAAGGTTCAATTGAATGTGTAGAAGACTAACTATGATTGTTCAATCTGGAGCCAAAAACGAAAACGTTCAAAAATATCCAATTTTGCTTAAAAATGAAAGTCAATGTTGCTTTTTTTCTATAAAATAGTAATCCTGCGTCAGTCTCCATTTCTAATGCTGATATTCGCAATTGCATATCAAAAGGACGTTCTGCCTTTGGTATGCTGGATAAAGTCTGGAGATCGGCGCATTTTCGAGGTCAACGTAAACTCTGTGATCCAACATGCTTGTGCGGCGTGAAACCAGACCATGTGCGACTTGCAAACATTGCAGACATTTTTAATCGTTGTTTAAGCAAAATCATGCGGATTTTCTGGCTAAAACTATAAGTAACACTGGCCTATGGGCTATTACAAAACTAATACCCATTCTTCTCGAAGTACGACGTCGCAAATAAAAGTGGATCGGCTATACACTACGTAAGCCTCTGAAAGACATCAAAAGAGCTGCGCTGTATTAGAGTCCCCCAGGGAGTCGCAGATGCAGGAGACCAGCCAACAACTGGAGGCGACAGGTGGATGCAGTAGCACAGAAAGCGGAAGTAAGCATAGCCATTCGTGGAGGCAAATAAAATTTCTAGTATCAAATAAATCTAGGCTCTATGTTCCACCTAGGAAGCAAGGGAAAATATATTTATTTCTTATCTAAGTTTCTAACACATTCAGGCCCATAATCCAGACACATCCATAAAAGATTTCCGGGTATGCGACACATACCTAGATTGGAAGGAGTCCGACTTCTCAATTGCCAATATTTAGCAAATTATCAAAAAATGTTTTTTCCGATCATCACAAAAAGTTTTTGTACCTGCATTTCAGTGGTCAATCGAACTGCTTCGACGTTTCGCATAAACGAAGATAGTTTCACTATATTTATATACAAGGTGAAGTCCAAAATAAACAAGACTGGCATCATAAAAATGTTTTTGATGGCGTCATCTTTTAATGAGTTAGTGCTTTGGAAGTTATACCCCTAGCTGACTTCCAGTGAAAACTTGGTGATATTCGGCTCGGTGGAAGCGAAGTTATTACGTCAAAAGTGTCAGTATGTTTGTGTCATCGGTACAAAAATGAGTTTCGAACAAAGAGCTAGTATCAAATATTGTTTAAAAGCGGTAAAACGTTTACCGAAACATTTAGGTAGGTAGGTGAAATGATTGCAGTGCAAGTCTGGTACTCCTCAAGTAGCATTGAAGTGCCGTTTTGATACCAATATGAGACCCCAACAGGCAGATATCTACAGCCAGCCAGAGCTGATATAATGGAGAAGATTGATGGGATTAAGGTTGGCGCACTGCCCCAGGCTGTCGAAGAAAGGAGCACCCAGTGACCTTAATCGTTTAGCTGAAACATTTGAACTGATGAAAAAAATGTATAGCGATGATTGTCTATCTCATGCCAGAGTTCATAAATGGTTCACACGTTTCAGAGATGGTTGTGAGGACATAAATGATAATAAACATACAGGCCGTCCAAAATCAGTAATCACCGAAAACTTCATCGAAATTGTTCGTAAATTTATCGAAAATGAACCGAAATCATGGTTGGAATTCATGGAATCGGAGTTGAATATCTCCAAAACATCAATTTATCGCATTTCAACTGATCATTTGGGCCTACGAAAGGTCTGTGCACGTTTTATTCCGCACAAGTTAACTAAGGACTAAAAATTGCTCAGAACTCAATTGTCGAAAGACCTCTTCAAAGAGACGAGACAAGGTGAAAACTTCCTTTATCATTGTAGCTGGTGATGAAATGAGGTGTTTCCAACATGAACCTGAAACTAAGCGTCAAAGTGCCGAATGGAAGGCCCCAGACGAGCCAAAAACCAAAAATCGCGTTTGGAAAAGTAAAAAAATCAAGTCGATGCTCATTTAGGTATTTTTACGATTCCATGGGACTGTTCACAAGGAACTCGTGCCAATGGGCCCAACCGTTTAGCGTTCATTTAGGCCTTCTAAAAGGCTTGTACCGACAACCTGAAAGACATTCCGGTCAATTCCCTGAAACACTCTTTCGAAAAGCGTTTAGATCACGCAACACAGTGAATCGAGGCCAGAGGGGACTATTTTTAATAAATAAGCTCGAAGTTACAATATTACAACAAATCTCCTGTCGTTCCTATTTTAGCACAGTCTTGATTACTTTGGACTTGTATTAAGATTATCCAAATTAATTAAATATCTTGGGTACGTACCCGTTACTCAAAGTGACTACGCGAAAGTTATTTATTTATTAACGAAAATTCAATCAAATACAAACCCATATATGTCCGTATGAATATTTGTATAAGTACGTGTGTGTGTGTTTTTTTTTTTTAATTTTCGCGCGCTCCTGGTAACTCCATATGCGCCACTACAGCACAACCTTTAATATGTAAACACTTCCACTGTCCTGAAAAGTTAGTTAGCCAAGCAGTTATTTGCTCTGCTGATAGTTTGGCAGCGTAAAATGAATGGTTAAATGGTCAACAAGCGCACTCACTCGACAACAAGTCAAGGACAAAGCAATCAAAAAGTGTTCTTCGAATGTAGGTAGGTATGTACATGTGTTGCGTTGCACACACTACTGACGTTGCACGCACCATGGCGCACACATGTGTGCCACACCGCAGCAGCGAACGAATTGTGGATTTGAGAATTTTTCCATATGTACAGATACTCGCGCATATCCCCATACATGTGTGCGTGTATGTATGCACATAAGTGTGTACAATTTTCAGCGTCAGGATATATCAACCACCGCTGCAGCAACAAAAAAAACCAAAACCAACAAAAGTACCATCAACAGCTACGCGCCCTTGAAACTATTTTTCATTGCTTTCCACTGTAGGTGGTAGGTGTTTTTATATTCGATGCGTTTTCGTTATTCATTTTTAGTGGCTAAGTTGAAAATTCGGTCAAATGTAGTCATTCGTTGCTCGAACAGCGGTAATTACAAGAGCCGCGGCGAGGCGGGTCAACCATCAGCCATCAGCTGTGTGTTGCGTGTAGGGCATGTACGCCAAAGGAGAATGAGAGTGGTGGGCTTAAGTGCGCTACGATAGGAATTTAAATAGAATTTTGTGCGTGTGTGTGTGTGTGTGTGTGTGTGCTTATATAATATTTGTTAAATCTTGGTAGGTATTAGTTTTATGTTTTTTTTTGCTTTTTTGGCAGCGGCTCTAACAAGGGTGACAATTGCCCTAATGCGCTTTCGAGCATTTTCCCATTCGGACCTCATATGTGTCGCAGCCGCGTGCAATTTGCCACAGCTGCTTTGCATGTGTTTGCCACACCAATTTGTAAAGGGCATTTACTGCAGCGACGTTAGGCCAAATTAATGCATTACTTTATTATTTATTTTTTTTTTTGTAGTTCTATTTTTTTTATTTTCTTTCTTTTTTTTTGTTTTTTTTTTATTTTTTGGCAACAATAATGAGTTAGTGAGTAATTACTGTTATTATTTGATTTAAGGCGGCATGCAAGTGACTTTTTATGCGTTCGCTCGCCAATAGACCAACAGGGGTGATTTATAAATAGGTCATGTTCAAAATATTTGAAAGCAGCAAAAAAGCGAAAATGCGTTGAGAGTGACTTTGCTCGCTATAAATGCACGCATACATGCACAATTCATAGGTATGCATATACATTGGGGTGCAACATTTTTCATCCCAAAACAAAAAAATTATACTATTTACGAGAATGGAATTATGAAATTTATTATATTTTAAGGATCGGACCCAAATATTTTAGAAATATATTCCGAGCTGGACCCACTTTAAAGTTCATACAAAAATATTCGGTACTCTTTTTTCAACGAAATTATAAGATTTATTATATTTTAAGAATTACACCAAAATATTTCGGAAATATTATATGGGTATGGGAATATGTTTTAGACCTCGCAAAGGAGGTGTCACTGCTGATACTATTTTTGTTTTTATTCTATATTAGTAATATACTGGTGATTTGAGGTGTATAAGTGAGGTCTCGATGGCAGTAGTTGACATTCGTTTGAAACGTAAAGATCCTTTTTTATCAGACGTCAAAAATGTCTACGTTCGTCCCGAAAAAACCGCATTTGAGGGAAGTCATACTTTATTATCACCTTTTAAAGAAAAGTGCAGCTGAAAAGTGCCGTATACTGATAACCATTTACGGTAATCACGCTCCATCAAAATCAACTTGTAAAGAGTGATTTCAACGCTTCCAAAGTGACAATTTCGACCTGAGAGGTAAAGATCCCGAAGGGGCACCGAAAAAAGTCGAAGATGCTCAACTAAAACAATTATTGGATGAAGACGCATGTCGAACCCTTGATGATATATCTAAAGAGTTGGATGTTGACAGATCAACCGCCGGTATACGTTTGCACGCGATGGGAATGGTCCAGAAAACAAGTAATTGTAAGGAGAGGGATACCGAGAGACGTTTGGTGACGTGTGAGATGCTTCTTGAAAGGCAGAAAGGAAAAGATTTTCTGCTTCGTATCGTCACTGGCGACAACAAATGGATCTATATTGAAAACCCTAAGCGCCAAAAATGTTGGAGCCTACCAGGTGAACCATGTCTATCGACAGCGAAAAAAAATATTCATGCTTCAAAGGTTATGTTGTGCATGTGGTGGGATCAGAAGGATGTGATCTATTATAAAGTCCTCAAGCCATCAGAAACTATCACTGGCGATCGTTACCGACTGCAGCTAAAGCGTTTGAATCGAGCTCTCAAAGAAAAGGGGCCGGAATGGGTCGGTAGACATGACAAACTGATTTTGCTGCATGATAACGCCAGGCCACACGTTGATAAATCGGTTTGTAAATATTTAGACGGACTGAATTGGGAAATTGTGCCCCGCCAACCGCATTTCCCAGACATAGCACTTTCGGATTACTATCCAGAGCGGTTCACTTCTTACGAGAGCATCGCAAACTAGCTCAGTGAATGAATCAAGTCAAAAGAACTCGAATTTTTTGTCAGAGGAATCCGTGTGCTGCCTGAAAGAAGGAGTAAAGTTGTAGCTTCCAATGGTCCATACTTTAGGCACTTAATTGTTTAAATAATTCGTAACTTTGGCCAAGAAAGGACAGAAAGTTATTGCCATACCCAATACAAAGATTCACGAGAGCTGGGCCTACTTGAAAATCCATACATTCAATATTCAGTACTGTTTTTCCATTGGAAATCAAAATTCTTTATATTTTAAGAACTCCTCCAAAATATAATCCTTTGGAAATATATTACGATTTTTTATAACGGGTGGTTAAATTTCAAGGGCCGATATTGAATGTGAACCACACCTAAAACTCAAGCTTTTTCTTACATTCGGTTTAACATTTTTCAATTTCAGACTAACTCAATTTCAACCAAGGAAAGATACACCATCGAGCAACGCGTTAAAGTTCTTCAGGCTTATTATGAAAACGGGCGTTCAAATCAAAATGCATATCGCGCACTTCGTGAACAAATCATCTTCAGTGAAGAGGCATATTTTCACCTCAGAGGATTCTTGAATAAGCAAAATTGCCGATAACGAACTTTTTATAGCCCGAATTGGAAGATATGGATGTGGACGATATGTGGTTTCAACAGGACGGTGCCACTTATCACACAGCTAACGAAACAATGACTCTTTTGCGCGAAAAATTTGATGGCCGAATAACCTCACGTCGCCGCAATGTCAATTGGCCGCCAAGATCATGTGATTTGACACCGTTGGACTTCTTTCTTTGGTGTTATTTGAAAGAAAAGGTGTACGTCGATAAGCCAGCAACAATTCGAGAGCGAAAGGATGAGATAATTCGGCACATTAACGGCATAGAACCTCAATTATGCCTCAGCGTCATCGAAAATTTGGACCATCGGATGGAGGTATGCTGCCGAGGCCGCGGCGGCCCTTCGGCCCATATCTTGCTCCATACATAATTGAATTATACGAATATTATTATAATCGAGAGAAATTGCAACAATTCCTTAAAAACATTGTATTTTATTCAAAATCAACACCGGCCCTTGAAACTTAACCACCCTTTGGTATAATAATTGTATTATTATTTAATGTTTGTAAATAATTAAATAAATAAGATTTTTGGCTTTGCACTAAACAAAATTTAATGACTATTCACATGGCATGTGTTAAACACATGGGCTGACAATTCCCAGGCCTAACAAAGAAAATAGGTTTTTTTTGTTCAAAACAAGCTTTATTCATCAACGTCAGTTCCATCAAGAGCCAACGTAATCATTCCAGCGCCGCTCTAACATTTCAATATCACTTTTGTCGGACGATTTATCTCTTGCCTCCAAATAGGAGTTAGTTTCAGCGATATCCTCTTCATTCAAGCGAAACTTCTCACCGGCGACCTTTATTTTAGGTCTGCGAACAGCCTTTAGTCGCTGGCAGTCAAATTTGGTGAATACGGTGGATGTGTGAGCAACTCGAAGTTCAATTCATATAGTTTTGCCATTGTTTTGAATCATCAACCCATTCTTGTTTTTGGTCATCAGTGAGCAAACGGTGTACCCACTTTGGGTAGATCTTTTTCATAGTCAAATGCTCATGCACTATAAAACCAACACATTCTTTTGATATCTTTACTATGCCAGCTAACTCACGCAACTTCACTTTTTGATCACCCAAAACGATTTTGTGGATTTTTTTGATGTTTTCTGATGTTACCGCCTCATTTGGACGTCCACTGCGTTGCGCATCCTCGGTGTATTTAGGATCACCTTTGAAGTCAGCAAACCATCTTTTTATTGTTGTTTCTAATAGAGCGGAATTCCAAAGCACTTTTCAATCCATTGCTCGCTTAAACAATATTTTTTGCAATCAAGAAGCAGTCTAACATCAAAACACGAAATTATTTTTGATTCATTGTTTGGAAATTAACAAAAGTAGCGTCACTCTTGGCACAATAACTCACGAACTAATAAATAGAATACCATGCAATTTTAAGAACTGTCTTTTTAAGGTTAGTACTAACTGAAAAAGGGGTAAATGCAATAAAACTAGTGCCATCCATGTGTTAGGCCCTGAACTTTTCAGCACAAGCTTAACCGAATTATCAGAAATTCCATACAAATGTTGAAGTTTTTTGCAACAAAAGTCGTGATTTACCGAATTAAATGACTTAGAGAAATCCCGAAGGCAAAGAAGAGATATGTAAGTTATCATTGTCAATATGTATACTTATTTCTACAACTATTTTTATTCTAGCCGTAGAGCAGCTATGTTTTAGATTTAAATACAAACTGCACTAGGAGCAATAAATTATTTTCCTGAACAAATGTTGCACTTTGCCTTGCCACTACCGACTCGCAGACCTTTGAAAAGGCTGATAAAATGCTTGAGGTCTGTAATCACTAGCGCTAGTGTCATTGCTCTGGAAGGAGGCATTGCAGGGAAGCGATGCGTTGGCCGAAAGCAAATGTCATGGGTACGAAATAAAGAGTTTTCCAATAACAGGTGTTACAGGTGAATGGATTGAGCTATCGAGAGATGATTACCGATTTTTTATGGCCGGAATTGGATGGTATTGATCTGGACAACGTTTACTTTCAACAAGATGGCGCTACGTGTCACACAAACAACGAAAGCATTCATCTTTTACGGGAAAACTTTCCGGACCGTGTTATCTCTCGAAGAGGTGTTCACAATTGGCCACCGATATCTTGTGATTTAACATCTTGTGACTTTTTTCTTTGGGGCTACGTGAAAGAGATGGACTACGCCAACAGCCCAGCGTCGATTCAAGGCCTCAAAGATGGAACTCGTGAGACTATCGAGGACATAGGGCAGCCACTTTGCAATTCGGTTATGGAAAATTTCTTGAAAAGGATATTTATTGTCCTGTAAGCGTGGTCGTGGTGGTCATTGGGCTAATGTTATTTTCCACTATTAACGGCATACCTTCCTCTTTATAATGAAATAAACATCCGATCATTTATATTAGAAAATAGCATTTTTCTTTGAATTTCAAAATAACACCTCTTATTAGATAACCCTATATATGACTTTGAACGGGCCATTGCAATATAGTAGAATTATGTATGTAGAGATATTAATAAAGAAATTGGTAATCGTATTAATTTACAGCAGTTTGTGCCACCTAATAAAACAAATTGCGAAGGAAAAACATAAATTTTTTTTTTTTTTGGAGAGGCTCTCATTATATTTTTACATAAATACATCCACACACTCGTAGCATATTTATTTACTCATTTTCTTGCATCTACACATTTTTTATGGCTGCTTTTTCACTCTTTATATTTATGCAAATGATTAAACACCTGGGAACAGTTTATTGGTTATGGATATTTTCAACTATTTCGAATTTATTTTAATATTTGTGCATTTTTTTACTTACTCTATACATACAAAGGCTTTTGATGCTTTAGTTTTAATGTTCACTAAATTAGTCGTATTGTTAGTTAATTCATTTATTTGCTCTAAACGCTTTTTATGACACCTTTGTGGTCTTTATTACCGCTTGACTTGTTCATTAGCCATAAAGTCCGCTTTACAAATTTTAATACCCTGATCAATAAATAGTTATAAAAGCAAAAAAAAAAACGAAAACAACACAAATTTGAATATACGGTTGCATATACAATACAACAGTTATGAGCTGGAGTGAGTTCTGAAAGTCATCAAATGCATTGTGGCCAGTCGCTGAAGTGAAAAACAAAATGTATTGTGTGGCGAGTAGGAGGTCGAAATTTTCGCAGAGTCAAGAGAAATGAATGTGAAATTAGTTATATGGTATATGATAATTTTCATCTTTTCGTTGCATTGAGTGGTTATTCTGCATGTTCGATTTAAAAAATTAATTTTGTTTTAAATCACATCTACTAATCAGTTATTTGCTGCACGAGGTTGATAATCCAAAAAACAAAAATGCTGTGAAAAACTGCGCCAAGATTTACAATTTAATATGCCGTCACAAGTAAAAGTAGATACTATTTACATCTAATAAAAAATCGTTAATCCATATCGTCAATAATTTTTTACACAACCTCAAAGAAGCGGTAACAGTTTTTTTATTTTATTTTTTTTAGGTAAATGACCGACATGCATACCTGTATATTACGCCGGGTCGATTTGTGGGGAGGCAAAAAAATCGCCCATTGCTCTGTGAAAATCATATTCTAGGGATCAAAATAAGAAACTTTGCCGAAGGAACCATACCTCTAAAACGAATTCTGATGCCCCCCAATTTGGGTCGAACTTTTAGTGTCTTTTGTGGGGAGGCAAAAAAATCGCCCATTGCTCTGTGAAAATCATATTCTAGGGATCAAAATAAGAAACTTTGCCGAAGGAACCATACCCCTAAAACGAGTTCTGATGTCCCCCAATTTGCCGTTAATGTGTCGAATTATCTCATCCCTTAGGTCTTGAATTGTTGCTGACTTATCGACGTACACCTTTTCTTTCAAATAACACCAAAGAAAGAAGTCCAACGGTCTCATATCACATGACCTTTCGCGCAAAAGAGCCCTTGTTTCGTTAGCTGTGTGACAAGTGGCACCGTCCTGTTGAAACCACATATCATCCACATCCATATCTTCCAATTCGGGTCATAAAAAGTTCGTTATCAATTCACGATAGCGAACACTATTCACAGTAACTGCCTAATCGGCCTCATTTTGGAAAATATGCGGCCCAATGATGCCGCCGGCCCATAATCCGTACCAAACAGTCACTCTTTGTGGGTGCGTTGGTTTTTCAGCAATCACTCTTGGATTATCATTCGCCCAAATGCGGCAATTTTGCTTATTGACGAATTCACTGAGGCGAAAATGTGTCTCATCACTGAAGAAGATTTTCTTAACGAAGTGTGCGATATGCATTTTGATTTGAACGCCCGTTTTCATAATAAGCCTGAATAACTTTAACGGGTTGCTCGATTTTGTATCTTTCCATGGTTCAAATTGAATGAATCTGAAATTGAAAAATGTTAAATGATATGCAGAACAAACACTTGACGTTTAGGTGTGGTTTACATTCAACATTGGCCCTTGAATTTTAGCCACCCTTTAGAAGGAAGGATAAACTGCTTTACCTACATCTGCTCTGTACTTTCCATCCAGTGTCGTTTGAATTACTCTTTTCAAGTATATACTTGTGTATGTATGTATGTATTCATTCTCAGTGAATTAATTTTAGTTTCTTCTTTAAATTTAATTTTCTTCTTTCACACAGTCTTCACTAACACTCACCATCAACAATTTTTTCTAAGATTATCATTAAATGTCATATACTCTGTAATTTTATACATTTCTTGATTGGCTGTATCGAATTCTAGCAAATGGTGTTTTGCTTAATTATTACCAATAAAAATGCTAATTTATAATTTATTTCTCTCCAACGGTGCAATCTCACAATTCTTCGCCCTAGCAGGCTATTCCAACACCGCAATGTGATTGGATTGAGGGGAACCAAATAAATAAATAAACAGAATACAGTACAATGTCCAACAATATGCACACACATGCATGCATAAACGTGTGCGATCGTGCCCCTTTCTATAAAAATATTATTACCTCTTACTGCCTTTGTGCTATTAGCGCCGCTCTCCATTCGTACTATCTATCTACCTACGAGTACCTTCATACCTACTTGGCGCATGCCATGCTCAATTCCACGCCAGCAACAAAAGAAAAAACAGCTACCTGAGATTGCAGCATTGCTGTCAGCCACTCAGGGGAATCCAAGCTATATTCATATGTGGAATACCCGTGTGATATTTCGTGCTTGCTTATACTATGTGTGTTTGTAGGCATGAGTGTGCGCTTGTCACAGCCATGAGTAGAGAGCGTCAACGCGACGCGGAGCACCTGGAAGCAATCTAACTGTCAACTGTGCGAGCCCGCAACAGAGGGTTGATGCTGTCAAAATATGACAATCATTTTTCAGCATTTGCTAGGGAATTCAAGAAGATGCTGAATTTAATGCGGGCGCGTGTGTGTGAGAGAAAATGATAAGGTTTTTGATTTTTGGGAAATAAGCAAGAGGGGTAGAAGTAACAAAAAAAGAGAAGAGCTTCATTATGAAATATTATATTATACGGTAAAATGAATTTCTTGCAACGAATAGCGGCAGGAGCAATTTTGAGATTATGATTTTAATGGCTCACTTTAAAAAAAGAAAAAGAAAAAAAGCGCACACCGTTGAAATTAAAATTCCTTACTTTTTTTGTGTAGTTGTATATCTAAAAAGCAAAACAAAAAATACACACACACACTTCGAAAAGTCGATACCACGGCATGCAGCCAAGTTAATTTGCACATTGTACAACCTTCAAAATATCAGCGTTTTTCACACTTCTCTCCACAGCATTAATTCTTGAAATTTTTTTTCGATGTCCAGCAATTTTGAGACCTTGGCGCATGCGCAATGCGGTGATTTTATTGTTAACAACTTAATTTGTAGTTGCCGATAATGATGACAACGGCGCTGGCGGTAGCGGCGGCGATGACGACAAAGTACAACAGCTACTTGCGATACTCCTTTTGTTGAGCAAAAAAAGTATCAGATTTCAGTGCAAGAAGCAGAAAAAACCTGCTGTCGTGCAACGTCTCTGCTGTATTTACTTTTTTCTTTTCTTTTATGGGCTGCTTTCTTGTGCTTTTCATGGAACTGGGTTTCTTTTGCATAAAATTATAAATTTGTTTCCTTTTTTTTTGATACCGGTGATGGCGGCTATTGATTAAAAGGTAAATATTTGCATGCATTAAGTGAAGGTGTGAAAAAAGTGAAACGAAGATAATAAAAACCCTGACAGACGTTTAACAATTTAATAACTTAATTTATGTGCAGGCATTCAATTTTTCTAGTGAAGGTTGGCACAGAAGATAAACTGATAAAATTGCATGCTAAAAATATTTTTTCACGATTAAAGTAATGATCATTGGCTGTGAGGACTTCTTTTCATCTGACAGAATAGTTCTGAAATCTCAAGAGACCAGAAGTGCTATATTTTCCAAGGTTGTTCAGAGGATACTTTCAGAAAAGATTTCCATGCAATTTTGTACACAGAGAGTTTATGACCTGGAACAGGCACCCCTTTTAAGAGAATTACGACCTGAAAAAAAAAATTAAATTAAATTATATGAAAATATTTTGTTCAATGCTAAGCCACACGAGTTTCAAATGAAGAAGTTTTAAGAGAATTTCGAAACTATCGGGTGTTTTTCAAGCTGCATGAGAACTATCGATATCGATGGCTATGGTTTGACAGCTCCGTATGGCAAACTGTGCTGACATTTCTGCTAATCAAAATTTAGCAAGTAATTAGGAATCGTTTAACGCCAGAACAGCAATTACAAATTGTAGAAATTTATTGAAAAAAAAAAAATTATTTTCGCGAAGTTCATAGAGCATTGGCGGCACCACAGGAGCTGCCGTTATTATGAAACGCGAGCGCTACCGAGAGCTTCTGATTGAGTTTCTGTTTCCAGAAATAAATCAGTCAAACAGCGTCGACATTTGGTTCCATCGAGATGGCGCAACTTGCCATACAGCGCATTTAACAATCGCCATACGGTCAGATTTATTGGAAAAAATAGTCGAAAGTAGGCCTCATCGAATGGACCAGCAGGCCGTATCCGCGGAGGACATATGCCGGATACGATATTTAAAAAGTAAATGCCATGAAATTATCTACCAGATTATAAAAACAAAAATCATTCTAAAAATATGTATATTTTGTATTGACATTTTAAGTTCACAAGATCTTAAAAAGTTGAAATTAAGTTGAAATTTATAATAAGCTTATTTTAAAAATATATTTGTGGGAATGGTTGCCACCTATTTCAAAGTGTTAATTCAATTTAATAAATAAGTTAACTAAACTATTAATATATGAGTGATAAACGAAAGAGATTTGGATAATATATTATATTTTAAAATAGGGTTGTCACCTGCTTAAAAACAATATATATAGTAAAATGAGCATTTTAATGAATACTATGCAGATCTGCAAAAACACTAAAACTTTCCAACTATTTTGCATTATATAAAAACAATATATGTATACATCTTTTTTTGGTGCATAACATGTATTGAAAAAGTGTGACTATTCAGCATCTGTTGTGTATTTATTTAGGAGGCGTAGCTAAGCAGGCCGGCACTGTTTGATGCAGTGCCATATTAAACATTTCAAAATTTTGTAGCAAAAAATAGTTCTTTTAACGGTTGAGACATTTTTATTTTGCTGTGGTTTGAAAATAAATTTTATATTGTAATTTTTTAACACCTTTTGGCTCACAGACACCCCTCTTATTCAAATTTATAGAATTTTGTGTCAAAAAAGGGCTTCCAGGAGGAATACACTTCAAAATGTAAGGCACTGTAAGATGAAATGAAAATATGCCCAACTGATGCATTAGGTATACATACATAAATACCACCGCTTCCTACTTTAATTGAAAAATATTGTCGTTTTAGCGCTTTAATAATACAAAGTGCAGATATAAATGACATATTCCTGTTCTTTATAGGGTTGATGCATTATCTCCCAAACCAATTCTCTTCAGGAGTTTGCCAGATCTTATTAATGAACGTGCGGGGAGGAGTAATAATTTTACCACCTTCAATCCTAGCTGCCAGATTTGGTTTGTTGATGGGTCGAAATTAGATGATGGTAGAACAATAAACGTTGTCCACATCAATACCATCCAATTCCGGCCATTGGAAATGGGTAATCATCTCTCGATAGCGCAATCCATTCACCTGTAACTGTTGCTCCAGCTTCATTTTCGAAAAAGTAAGCTTCAATGACTCCGCCGGACCATAAACCGCACCAAACAGTCACACGTTGAGGATAGAGAGGCTTTTCAACAATAACTCTGGGATTTTCTGAGCCCCAGATCCGACAATTTTGCTTGTTGACAAAGCCATCAAGGTGGAAATGGGCCTCATCACTCAATGTGCAGCATATTTTCACATACAGCCCTTTACTCAAGCGCAGAAAATAATTTTTTTTTGATATTCTCAAAAACCTGTAAAATCATATTTTTTTCTTACTTTATTACAGAAAATTGAAACACAAAGTTAGTGGCTCTCACTAAACCCAATTACCGAACATCAAACATTTATTCTTTGTGCGCTTTTCGTAAAACTTTTAGGTAACTCTATTATCGAACAGAATGGAAAATTCAATCAAAAATCTGAAACAGACCTGATTTAATTAAGAAATACCCTGAACTTGCACATGGCCAGTGAATTGTAACAGTCCAAAACACACCAATACACGTGTGAGCAACAAGCATGCATGTGTGTGTGTTTGTTTGTGTGACCGAACACTAAGTAAGGAAACATGGAAGCAACGTGTATGTAGTATTTTAGCTGTTGAACTGAAATAAATTTATATGAAAGAGTAATCTTTACAAAAACAAAAACCAAAAAAAACAACAACGTATCTATGTACAAAACCCTGACAATCAAAAACACTGCACAGCAAAGTCAAAGTACTCAAGCTGTGAATGTGAGGAGGCGGCCGTACTGGTAATGGATAGGGCAATTGCCGTGGTAGTTTTGCTGTTGTTGTTGGTGCTGTTGTTGTCCCTTGTTGTTTATGGTGTAGTGTTGATCAATTGGCGCATTGCCAAAATCAATATTTTTGCATTCATGCTTTGGGTGCACGTGTGTATGTATGCATGGGTGTGTGTGTGTGTGGCATGGCAAGTGCCAAATTGCAAAGTGCATTGAACCGGGGTGCAACACTGCAATTACTATTCTATTACATATATTCTACATACATATATACATACTCCCATAGTGCAGTGTTCACACATACACATGCAAGTGGTAAAAATGCAATCTGTAGAGCGCCTTCAATGGACACGCAGCAAAGCGGTTCAATAAACTGATGAAAGGGATTTCATACCGGAGTCACGTGCATACATGCATACATATGCACACACATACATGCCGCTCTACACATTTCCAGCTACATAACAATTTGCACATTGTGAGTTACTGCTGGCTGTTTTTACTATTTTTCACCATTGCCTCATGAGACGCCACCCACACTCTGTGCGAAGGGCGAGCAACTGCGTGAGGAATTCGACAAAGTAGCGCCAAGGTTAAAATATGCGATTGAAATGGCAATTCAATTCAATTCAAACTGATTGTTTTATGGCAGTCAATAAATTTGTATGTGTGTCTTTGTTTTCTGTTTGCACCACTGTCTGCTGTATTGACTGCCATTCCTTGCCGCAATCTGTCAATATTCGCAATTGTCGTCTATGGTAGCCGGAGTGATGAGCAAATGGAGAAAAATATATGAAAATTGTAATGTGAAGATTTGCGAAGAAAAAAAAATTAAGGCAACAAAAAAAGTTAAGCATATTGTATGTCTTCTATGAAAATGTATAATTAGCGAATATTGAAATAAATTTATTTGGCAGCTACACCCTTTGTGGGTGTTTGGTCGATCTCCTGCTCCTATTTGTGGTGTGAGTCTTGACGATTTCCCATTAATGGAGAAATCTTGAATTTCAAATTCGTTCCGAACAGCAAGCGGTTTTTTTATGAGGAGCTTTTTTCTTAGTACAAATAGCGCTCGGAGGTTGACCATTGCCTGCTGAGGGGCGACCGCTATTAGAAAAAAACTTTTTCTATCATTTAGTATTTCCTGCATTTCCAAATGGTATCAAAAGTATTAACCCATTTGGCTACAGCGCCTTGGTTGTTGCTAAGTGGTTCGTGAAAAAATGCCCAGTTTGCAAAATAAAAAATCTTTTTTCATTAAGACAATGTTAAAATCGATGAATCAAAGTTCGAATTGTTGGAATATCCATAGTATTCACCAGATTTGGTCCTTGTGACTTTCATCTGGTTCCAGGCCTAAAAAATTCAAGCGTGGAAAGCAATTTTTATCAAATGATGAGGTCGTAACGGCTTTGGAAGCGTTTTTTGCAGCCCTTACAGATTCTCACTTCAGGGCTGGAGGAATTTCATAAATTGGAATCTCGTTGGAACAAGTGTATTGATGTTTCCAAGAGACTGAATAATAAACTGAATATCAAACCAAAAAATTGTGTGTTCTTATCAAACCGCGTAACTTATTAAACTACCTAGTATTTTGCTACAAAGTACGCTAAAAGATGATACAAATTTTTTTATGGATAAATATTTTCAAGGCTTGCGACAAAAATACCATTAAAAGTAAGCATTTATATTCATATGATTCCTTATAAAGCTTCCAATTTTTTATTTTTATTTTTAGAAAAATTCTGGGTACGCAGTTAGATAACCTGTTCTAAATAAATTTTCCAAAATGCAAGTTTCAAGTGGCGAAAAATTGCCTTTGATTTTCGACAATTTTTTTGCTGAGGTGCTGTGCATTTTTTCCATATAAAGGCTTCCGAATGTGTATCTTAAAAGAAGAAAATTCCCAGCTTGGTATGTAAAGAATATTTCGAAAATCGACGTGATTTCCGGTTAGATTCAAGCCAACACTTTTGACACTAACATTTAATGGGCTATGAAACTGTATACCCAGAATGGTTCCGAAGAATCTGATTCAAAAGTTTAAAATTTTAATAGTAACTTTTTTAAATTTTTGTGAATTTTGTACGAAATTTGAAGCATTGAGTTTTATGGTTTTTTAGATGAACTTTTTCAAAATCCAAAAAAGCGATTAGGTACAAAAAAATAGTTACAACTTGGTAGCTCGGCGCACTTTTAGTATTTTTAATACATTTGTATAAGTTAACGCTACTTATGTTTAAAAGTTCATTCACTGAACGCGTTTCCGCTGTAAGTTGATCCACCTCAGTTGCTCGATCTTTTCGCTGACGCTATGTCTCTAATAAACCGTGAACCGTGTGAACGGCAACAAGTGAAATTCCGCGAACTTGGTCACGCGGCATAACAGGTGAATGAGGGAATGCATAGGTTAAATTAGCTTTAAGAAATTTTGTAAAGTTTAGTTGATATTTTTCAATTGTGAAATAAAGACGGAGTTGCTCCGCAAAAAATAAATTTTTTTTTAAATTATCAATGTGAAGATAATTAATTGGCGCCCAACGTGGTTGGAGGAATTCGGTGCCTAAGACGACCTTAAGCAGCTCGCCGCACCTCAAGCTTCCAGTTTTAAAAGTGCCAAGACGACCTTAAGCAGCTCGCCGCACCTCAAGATTCCAGTGCCAAGACGACCTCAAGCAGCTCGCCGCGCACCTCCAATAAACCACAACAACTCCTGTACAAGGACACCCGTACTGCTGTTCTGTAGCACCAGTTCGCAGACACCCACACGATTTAGGACTTCGGTAGACCCCTAGTAGCTGACAGCGCAAAAAGGACCCCCTACGAAAGCCTGTGTTGGAGTATTGCGGTACGTATATATTTATTTAGCGAATAAGAAAAGTGAAAAAGAAATAAAAATATTGTGAAAAAATGAATATAATAAAAAAATTTTAAAGGAATATTTCAAACTAGAAGAAAATAAAATTAATTTCTAGAGAAAGAAAAATTAACAAAGAATAAAAATTATTGTGGATTCTAAATAAATTAGGATAGCGAATAAGAAAAGTGAAAAAGAAATAAAAATATTGTGAAAAAATAAATATAATAAAAACAAAGATTAAAGAAATATTTGAAAGTAAAGTAAATTAGAGGGAAATAAAACTAATTTCCAGAGAAAGAAAAATTAACAAAGAATAATAATTACTGCGGATTTTATATAAATTAAGAAAGTGAAAGTGAAAATATTGTAAAAACAAAATATAATTAAAAAAATTAAAGGAATATTTGAAAGTAAAGTAAATTATAAGTAAGTAATATTAATTTCCAGAGAAATAAACAAAGAATAGTAAATAAAAGTGAATACAGAAAATATTTGAGAAAAGTTTAAGAAAATTTAAGAAAAAAGTAAACAGTTAAATTAATTTTTTATAAAACCTTGTTAAATTTATATACATATATAAAATGAGTAACCCAAACAATCTCATTAGGCCCCCAGTCCTTAACGCACCAAACATACCAATCCCACCAAATCCCAATACTATACCCGGACTCAGTGAATTTATTACTAATATTGTAACGAACGTTCTTAGAAACACGAACAGAGAAGACATAGGGACGGACCAAATAATTAATCCCGAACATCTTAATAATTTAAACGAACTAGACAAAATACCGGACATTGTCAGGTCTATAAGGGAATTTTCAGGAAAAGAAGATGAATTTAATTCATGGAAGAAATCGGTAGAAAGAATTCTTAAGATCTACGAACCATCTGTAGGAACACCAAAATTCTATGGTATTTTAAGTGTCATTCGAAATAAAATTATCGGTGAAGCTGATGCTATTTTGGAGTCATACAATACTCCATTAAATTGGAAATCCATACTTAAATGTCTAACACTTCATTACGCGGATAAACGCGACATATCAACCTTAGAATATCAAATGACCACCCTCGTACAAGGCAATCAATCTATACAAGAATACTACCAAACAGTTTACAAACATCTATCCCTAATACTAAATAAAATAGGATTTATGGACATATCTCATGAAGCAACTTGCCTCCTTACACAAACTTATAGGGATAAGGCCCTCGACACGTTCATACGTGGACTAAGAGGAGACCTTCCACGCCTTCTCGGAATGCGAGAACCTGTTGACTTACCTCAAGCACTCCACCTGTGTTTAAAACTCGAAAACCAAAATTACCGTACGAACTACGCTTGTAATAACCACAATAGAAAAAGTTTTCAGAACCAAGCACCACCAGTGCCACCAAGAAGATTCAACCAGCCAACCCCACAACGACAACAAACATTTTACCCTCAGTTAGCGTACATCCCGCAACCCCAAAATAATGCTATCCATAATAATAATTTCCAAAGACCCTTCTTTAACCAAAACAATAATAATCGTCCACAATTCGTACCACCTCGAAATTTTCCACCAAAACCCCAGCAAAAACCAGAGCCTAGGGAAGTAGACCGGAGTCTACAAACAAGAAGAGTAAACTATATGAATCGGCCACCATCGAATCGAAATTTTCAAGGAAAAAGACCAACAACAATGCAACCACCAATACAAGATAAACGTCAACGCAATTTTAATATAGAAACACATTACGAAGATGTAACCAACACGCCATACTACGAAGACACTCTAACATTACCCGAATACGTCGACCCTATCAGGAACTATAACATAGAAGAAGACGACCAACCCGATTTCAAGAACCAATTTCAGGACGTTGATTTTACAGACATTCATTTTTTAGAATGAATGTCTCTTCGTTGCCATACATTGAGAGCAAAACGAGCGATGGAGAGATAATAAAAATCTTGATAGATACTGGTTCTAACAAGAACTATGTTCAGCCTCGTTTAGTAAAAAAGAAAATTAGAAATGAAACCCCTTTTAAAGCCAATTCAGTAGGAGGATATATCGATGTTACCCACCACACATTTGCAAACCTCTTTAACTTAAAAGAATCCAATATAAAATTTTTTATTCTACCCAGTTTAAAATCATTTCACGCCATCATAGGAAACGACTCTTTAAAAGAATTAGGTGCAATAATACACACCAAAGACAATTATATGACTATTAAAAACTGTTTAAGAATAAAACTAAAGCAACAGATTTCACAAGATGTGAATTCAATCAATATACGGTCAGAGCATTTGACCCCAATCCAAAACTCAATGCTGAGAAAATTAACAGAAAACTACAAATCTTTATTTAGCGACCCAGACGAAAAACTAACGTTTACAACCAATGTAAAAGGTGAAATCAAAACAACATCAGGAACCCCAGTATATACAAAAAACTATCCCTATCCGATGTGTCTCAAAGACCATGTCGAAAAACAAATTGAAGAATATCTCCGCGACGGTATTATTCGACCATCTAGGTCTCCATATAACTCGCCTGTATGGGTAGTCCCAAAAAAATTAGATGCGTCAGGAGAGAAAAAATACCGAATGGTGATAGACTATAGGAAACTAAACTCAGTAACAATAGCAGATAAATATCCCATACCCGAAATAAATGGAGTACTTTCAGAACTTGGAAAGAATAAATTCTTTTCAGTACTCGATCTAAAGAGCGGCTTCCATCAGATTCCTTTAAAAGAATCAGATATAGAGAAGACAGCCTTTTCGGTGAACAATGGGAAATATGAATTCACCCGATTACCTTTCGGTCTCAAGAATGCTCCTTCTATTTTCCAAAGAGCTCTTGACGACATTTTAAGGGATCACATTGGGAAACGATGTTATGTTTACATCGATGACGTTGTGATATTCAGTAAAGACCAAGAAACCCATTTTAATGATATTAAAACAATTTTTGATACCTTGAAACAAGCAAATTTAAAAATTCAGCTTGACAAATGTGAATTCTTAAAGACAGAAGTAGAATTTTTAGGTTTTATTATTTCGGAAAACGGTCTCAAAACAAACCCCAAAAAAGTAGAGTCAATAATAAATTTTCCAGCCCCCAAAACCTTGAAAGACTTAAGATCATTTTTAGGTCTGTCTGGTTTTTATCGCCGCTTCATTAGGGATTATGCGAAGCTTGCGAAACCCCTGACAGCCCTTTTAAGAGGGGAGGATGGACGTGTGTCCAAAAATCGATCCAAAAATATTCAAATCACATTAAATGAAGAAGCCTTAAGTGCATTCGACAAAATCAAACTTTCTTTGACTACAGAAGATATAATATTAAACTATCCCGATTTTACAAAACCCCTCCAACTAACCACAGATGCATCTAACTATGCAATAGGAGCAGTCCTATCTCAAAATGACAGGCCCATCGTTTTCATATCTCGTACATTAAGCGAAACAGAAGAGCACTACGCTACCAACGAGAAAGAGATGTTAGCCATCATCTGGTCACTAAACAATTTACGTAATTATCTCTATGGGTCACGAAAAGTTCAAATCTTTACGGACCATCAGCCTTTAACTTACGCCCTCAGCAATAAAAACAATAACAATAAAACGAAGCGATGGAAGACCATCCTTGAAGAGTATAATTATGAATTATACTACAAACCAGGAAAGGCAAACGTCGTAGCAGATGCCCTATCCAGACTACCCCAAATCAACCATCTAACAAATTCTGAAAATGACAATAATTCACTAAGCGAAACTATCCACAGCGACATTAGTTCTTCGCATCATTTGATACCAATAGCCCAAGAACCAATAAATGTGTTCAAGAATCAAATTTTTCTTAAAATAGAAGAAACGTCATCTTATCAATTTCAAATTATATTTCCAACTTATCATAGGCATAACATTACTGAAACCGAATTCAACCAACAAAACTTAATAAATCTTCTGAAAAGATATCTAAACCCCTCAGTTATTAATGGCCTTCATACTGACGAGAACACCTTAGGAAAAATCCAAGAAATTTATCCAATCCATTTTAGCAACTACAGAATAAGATTCGCAAGAAACATAGTAAAAGACTTACCTAACGAAACAGAACAGAATAATGAAATAATTAAAGAACACAAACGCGCTCACAGAAATGGTCGCGAAAATAAAGCACAAATTCTAAGAAACTTTTACTTCCCACAAATGCAAGCGAAAATCGATAGAATCGTTAAACAGTGTAAAATATGCAAGGAACAGAAATACGAACGACATCCTACGAAACCACTATTACAATCAACTCCTATTCCTCAATATCCAGGACAAATAGTTCACCTCGACATTTACCATACTCACAAAAAAGTAATACTAACAGCCATAGATAAATTCTCGAAGTATGCCCAAGCAAAAATAGTAAATTCTAGAGCAACCCAAGATATAATACAACCCTTGAGAGAAATCCTTTTAAACTACGGAATCCCCGAAAAAATAGTCATCGATAACGAAAAATCTTTGGGATCACACCCAATAACTCATTTGATAGAAGATCAATTTAATATAGCAGTTTTCAGAGCACCCCCTTACACCAGTACTGTCAATGGACAAATAGAAAGATTCCATTCAACTATAGGAGAAATCATGAGATGCATAAAAGCCGAGAAAATTCATACCTCATTTCAAGACTTATTAGAAAAATCCATGTACAAATACAACTACACAATTCATTCCACTACCAACCAAAAACCAATCGAGTTATTCTTCGGAAGAAGAGTATCAACAAATCCTTTGGAATTACAAAAAGATAGAAATGAAAATATTAATAGATTGAAAGCAAAACAAGTAAAGGATCTTAACTATCACAATAAAAATAGACGAGTTTTTAAAGACTATAACCCAGGAGATATTATATTTGTAAAAACCAACAAAAGAATAGGAAACAAACTTTCATGTAGATACAAAGAAGAAATGGTAAAAGAAAACAAAAATAGTACAGTTATCACTCAATCAGGCAGAACAATTCATAAAGGATTAATTAGGCAATAATAAAAATTTACATAAAACAAAATAGTTATAATTATAATCCTGATATCAAAAACTAACAATTTCCTGATTTCTATAGAAACAACATGGTAAATAGCAAGGACACACTACTAACGTTGACCATACTTATCTTGACGACCACTAGTCTAACGGACACGGAAATATTGGATTACACAAAAAATCACATAATAACGATTAATGACGGACAAGCTAAGATACAGGAAGGAACATTTAAGATAATACATCTTATTGACTTGGACCAATACGACTATTTCCTAAAGGACATACTTACATACCTCGACAAGAACATTCCCATAAACAACCTTTTCTACCCCATCCTCAAATCTCAAATAGATATATCATTAGAAATACTTTCAAATATAAGACCTAAAAAGGAATTTAGAACTAAGAGAGCAATAAATGCATTAGGTACGGCGTGGAAGTACATTGCTGGTACTCCTGACCGCGAAGATTTTGATATTTTGAATAATGATCTAAACAAACTAAAGGAAAATAATAATGATCAAGTAATAATTAATGAAGTTTTCAATGAAAGAATTAACAACTTGACAACATTAGGAAATCAACTACTAAATTCGATAAGAAAAGACAATTATGTAATAAGTGAAATAACTCTGAATCTGGAAAGTAGAATAAGAATTATTAAAGAAGAATTAGTAAACATTAAGTACGCCATTCAATGGGCTAAAATTGGAATTATGAATACAATATTGTTGAATAAAAAAGAAATTGAAATTAAAAGAAGAAAGGATGCCATTCGCATCAGTTGAAGAAGCATTAGAATATGCAAAAGTTAATGTAATAACTAAAGAATCAAGAATTTTATATTTGGTAAAAATACCACTGACAAACAATACTACTTATAAGAATATTATAATAAGACCAGTTAAGAGAAATAAAGAAATTACTAAACTTGATTTCGAGGAAATACTAAAAAACAAAAATGAAATATATGGAATTAAGAATAAATGTATGAAATACAATGAAATAAAAATTTGTGAGAAAAATAACATAATTAATATTAGTAACAGCACCTGCATCCCTCAAATACTAAGTAGTAGAAAATCATTTTGCACAATAAGTAATAATCAACACGTACCAACAATCGAGGAAATACAGCCTGGGATAATCTTACTAAACGATTTCAATGGAATACTAAAAACAGAAAAAGAGCAGCGAACAATTACTGGTACATACCTAATTAAATTCCACAACACATCACTAAGTATCAACAACGAAACATTCACCAATATGGAAATGCCAACACTAATAGCAGAACCAGCGATTATACAGCCAACACCGCTAGAAAGAGAACGCATCAACATTTTATCATTAGAAGCCCTTAACGAACTACATATTAACAACACGAAAAAGATAAATCTGTTAAGAACAGATTCGACAATAAATAAGAGCGCAATGCTAGGACTAGCAATAATCCTCACAGCAATAATAATAACCTTCAAATTTTGGATAAAACCCACATCAAAAATAATCATCCAAGAAGTACCAACGGAACCATTCAAATTAGTCGACCTAAGGACCAGCACCTTACCGAATCTCCCAGATGCATCAATTAACACAAATAATAACCAACTAGGAAACGTCGTTAGTTATTCAAATCTTCGACTACATGACTTACCCTATTTCTAATAAGACGATCGAGGACAATCGTTTTTAAGAAGGGAGGAGTTAACGCTACTTATGTTTAAAAGTTCATTCACTGCACGCGTTTCCGCTGTAAGTTGATCCACCTCAGTTGCTCGATCTTTTCGCTGACGCTATGTCTCTAATAAACCGTGTGAACGGCAACAAGTGAAATTCCGCGAACTTGGTCACGCGGCATAACAGGTGAATGAGGGAATGCATAGGTTAAATTAGCTTTAAGAAATTTTGTAAAGTTTAGTTGATATTTTTCAATTGTGAAATAAAGACGGAGTTGCTCCGCAAAAAATAAATTTTTTTTAAAATTATCAATGTGAAGATAATTAATTTATATACCGTAGGGTGTCGCAGCAGAAAAAATTGTAGTTTTCCACGAGATTTATAAAGTTTATTATAGCCTAAGACTTTGGCCAAAATATTTCGGAAATAATATATTAAAAATTATTTATGTGTGCTGCACCGTTTTATTTAGAACATCCCACAATTTTCGTAAGCGCAATAATTGTAAAGGCTCAAAAGGCTGAAAATAAACCCATACGCCCTCTTAAAGAGCAAACGTATTTACACATACGCACACACAGACATTCAATAAATTTTTATTTATTTTTCTTTTATTTACTTTTGCATTTCCTGTATTTGTATTGATTTCGGATTATATTCACAAATGAAAGGTGGGGCGGGGAACGCTGGCGAGCAACGAAAATCCAGACAAATCCTCGACTGCGATTTTTCCTTTGTCAGCGCCAGTATAAATTGAACAAAATGGAACCATCAAAGGAAATCAAGCTAAAGGGCTAGGGGAAGGAAGTGCAAGAGTGTCGCACCCTAATATTTTTTTTTATTACTATACGAGTACTGTGACACCAAAGGCACATCCGCCGCTTTTATCTGCCAGCCTGTGCTGCTGCTGCCTCGGCCTTATTTGTCCAGATCATTGAGACATTACGTTGTGTGACGCTTCCTGCAGCGATGACTGCGATACAATCAGAACCACCATCACCACCACCAGCTTTAGCCACCATGTAATCTAGACTCATGGCGGCATCCCCGGCACCAGCATTAGTGTGTACTTTCTTCGAGTAGAGGGCAAACTCACCTACTCTGTCGCACATTCCGCTCTCTCCTCGTATACATTTCTCCTGTGCTTTTCTCCGCATGTACGAATAATTTATTTCACTTCTCTTATTGTTTTTTTTTTTCTGTTTTTCTACATTTTCCGCTACATTCGCGTTCGTGCAGGCTCGTAGTCGTTCGAAAAAAAGGATGCGCGCACACGTTTAAATCAACTGCAAGTGCACACAAACATGCACACATACATACATATTAACAAGGCAAACACAAGCGTATGCTCATCCTCTCCCCACTGGTAGTGGCAATTCGTGAGTGGTATGCTAGTATATATGTATGTATGTATGTACGTATGTGTATATGACTCATGCGTTTCTGTTGTGTGGCTGCGGTATTGCCTTCCAAATGGTTTTGTTGCAGTTATTTTTGTTGGCTTAGCTGCACCAGCGTGAGGGCAATCACCCGTCAGCGTGCGCATCGTTATTCTTGTCTGTCCTCATTTCTCCCCTTCAATAGTCTAACCGTCTCCTTACTTCTCTCATATATTTATTTGTGTACCCTCTTCAGCTTCCCTTGCGTTGATTGGTTTGGTTGCTACTTTTGGTGAATTCGCAGTTTGTCTTTGTGCTTTGTGTACTGTTTTCCACTTTTCCTTTTGGGGTTGCGATTTTCTATTGATTTTTTTCTTGCATTACTTTTATTGTTTGCTTATTGTTTTGTTGTTAACGATTTATTCCGTATACTGAACTTCTAGATTTAGCGATGTGCAACAACGGCAATAACAAGCGGATTGCATGGCGGAGCTGAAATATTTTTCGAGACATTGCATGACATTACAAGATTAGATGCGAATGGTGGTGATGTGTAGGGCGTTGATGACCTGACGACATAGATGACTTTACAAGTACATTGAAGCCATTCTGATTGATTTCTTTGTGCTAGAAATTTAAGAATATTGCTAGAACGATAGCTGGAATCGATAGATGCAGAAGTGTACTGAAGTTTGGGAATGCTCTCGGACTAGAAAAATCAGTGATGACTCTTAATTAGTTTTAGGTCTTAAGTTTCAAGTTCATTTCCCGACATTTCAGGAGTATTTTATTTCACATGCTAAACGAGTTGGGCCTTACAATGGGTTATGAGCCTGGGTGTGTCCCACAGGATAATCTGTTCAACCTAACCTAATAGAGTTGGGGTGGCGCAGCAGTGATTAACTTATTGCCTCGAAAAGGTATTTGTTTCAACTGGATTTTTAAAATATTGATTAAATAAAAGTTTTGAGCGTTTCTTCGCTTTGAATCGTAATTAGAATTATCCAATGCAAATCAATTTGTTCGAAGAAGAAACATAAGAAATCCTCGCTACTATTGGTAAAGCAACCGATCAGCTCAGTTTCACAAATCTCTCCTGAGGACACTTTCGTACAATCATAGAAGTATTGCAAATACCTCCAGAGGTAATACTCGGTTTGCGTAAAGTCCCAAGATCGAACCAGATCTAACCACAAAACACTTATCAGATCCTTTATCATCGTTAATCCGAACTGGGTGATTATTTCTCACCGCGATTTGATTATCACTTCTCGTGAGTTGCTCAGATTTTATCATCAGCAACCATCCGCTTCAAAACTGAATCGACTTCGTAATGCCCTTCAACAAAGATTTACCTGCATTTATTTTCCTTCCTTTAACCAAGTTCCTTAAACCACTTAGATCTTTTTAAGAAGCTAACTAGTCCCTCCAGTGAGACATTTTGCAAATTTCCCAGGTCCTCAAAGAAATAATCGCCAAGATATTTGGCACTGCGTCTTTAAAGTGCAGGACATTCACAGAGGAGGTGTTGTACCGACTCAACTTCTTCTTCAGCTCCTGCAGAAGTCATTGTGAGGTACACTCATCCCGTAACCCGATCTGTTGAATCCAAGCAGACATTTTATCCTTTTAAGATTCAGTTTTGGCCAGAGCGCTTTGGAGAACCTGCAGTAGGTAGTTAGAGGCCATCTTCTATAGGTTTCCGCGCGTACGCTCAGGTTAATCGGATTGTATAACTCATTTAGAGGAATGCTTATGTCGTCTACCACTCCCTGAAGGTCCACCTAAAAGCCTATGCTTGCACACTCATTCGCTCTTTCATTTCCCTACACTCCAGAGTGGCCGGCAACCCAACAACGTGGGTTGTTGTGTTGTTGGATGAGCGAGCGATGAATTTAGCGAGCAAGCGATGAATTTAATTTGATTTTCTTAAAAAATCAATCCATAATAATAATTATTTTTTATTTAAAAATGTTTACGTAAAATGTGCCTACCTAAATATTGTTAAACTCGGTCACGATCGCTTACGTGATTATTGCGCCAACTGAGAAAAAGATGAAGAACTTAAAGAGATGAGATGTCAAATGAATGAAAAATTTGATTTTGATCATTGGATACATTGTTTTACTTCAGTAATGAAGGAAAACATTATGGGAATATGGGAAACTTAAAAGCGATCTCCTGATGGTCTTTAAATACGTGCATTTGATTTTTAATACTTTTTCGGACTGCTATCCGCAACAGTGCGCTGCTGCACCAAAAAGACCTTAAATGATTCTAGAACGAACCAAAATCGAAAAATATATTCCTCGCTGCGTCGGTATTAGATAAGTCACTTGTAAGGCAATTGGGGTAATTTTGCTCATACAGCAATCCAATCAGCCAGAAGAGAACTCCATCACAACATACCGCAGTATACCACGAAGAAACATATTTTTATGGAGTACTTAATACATCTTAAATAAATTGTAAATTCTCCAATATTAGTAAGTACTATTCGAATGTACGTCCCGGCTTTATAAGATGCCAGAAGAGAATAAAAAAAGTTAGATTTTCGCCCGCTAAAGAAGGTACTAAGAAACACAGTGTCTCTAAATTTATACTCCAAATCAATATCAAGCGTATTCACTACTTAACATTTGTTTTCTTATACAAATTGATTTAAGATATTTCCACTTTTTTGCATAGAAACTGGTTCACTATTGCACACAAATTCCATTTTTTTACTTTTACTTTATTTTGAACAGATATCCACTAACCGAAGACCAACAAATGCTGCAGTGGCAACATAAAAATTGGTTTACATTGCAAAAGCTAGCAAAAAGTACAATAAATAAATTGAATATGCATGTAGCTATGTATGTATGTATATAGATAATACTATATATACATTCATATAGGTGTAGATAATTGAAATCTATGCCAAATAGCTGCGTGGGTGGAATGCATTTACACAAATGTTGCATGCAGCAAACGGTATCAAATAATGAATTGAAAGCGACAGCAGCATACGAGTAGGTTTGTAAGCAAAGCAAAGTAATAAAATACGAGTGACACAAATTGAATTGGTTCAATAATTTTTTCCTACATATGTAAACATGTGGCTGAAAAAAGAACATGTAAAAATTAATGAAAGTATGCAACTGGTGAGTAAAAACAATAGGTAATGAAAAAAAAGTTTATAAAAAAATTGTAAAAAATACTAAAAAAAATAACAGAAAATAAATATAAAAACTAAATATTAAAAACCCAACTTATATTATTAAAAAAAACGTTACGCAAAAATTTATTGATAAAACATTATGAAAAAAGGTCAGGAAAACCAAATAATTAAAAATTAATTGGAAAAAAGTGGCAAAGTATGTGTGAAACAAGTGAATTTGGTTGAAAAATGTTGGCATTCATACGCAGCGGCTGATAGAAGCACTTGAAATTAATATAAAAATGCAACTGGTGAAGATGAAAAAATAGGTCATGAAAAAATTTAGATTAAATGTGAATAAAAATTTGAGACAAATAATGGGAGAAATTAAAATAGTAATGTGATAAAAGATAAGAAAACAATGCAAGGTTATGAAAAAAGCAGAAAAAAAAAATTACTATGAAATATATGAAAAAAATAGAGTGAAGCAAATTGAAAGATAAGAAGATATGAAGAAAAACAACCCAAAAATAATGAAAAAACTATAAACTATAAAACTACTATTACAAAAATTCATGGCCGAGCATGAAACAAAAAAAATTAATGATGTTAAATGTTTGAAGATTGGGGAAAAAATTTTCAAAAAATTATTAAATAAAACGTTGTGTAATAAAAGTATAAAAAAAAAAAAAAATTTTTTTACAAAATAATAGTTAAAAATAGCAAAAAAACTACCATTAAAAATTACGAAAAAAATTAATGATGTTAAAAAATTTTCCGAAAAACTAAACGGAATAAATTTTGAAAATTTTATTAAAGGCAATGAAAAAATAATATAAAGGGTGAGTTTTTAAGAGCTATATGAGAGTTTTTCAAAATACACACGTAAAATTCAGAAAAATGCATGAAATTTTTATTTAAAACGATAGCACAGTCCATAACAATGTTTTGTTTGAAGATTATTTCATGCAAATGTTGACCGCGACTGCTTTTCAAATGGTCCATCCGCTTAGTCCAATTGCGGCATACTCTTTCCCATGCTTCGGCCGGTATCTCACATATAAATGCTTTAATGTTGTCTTCCAATGCGTTAATTGAAGCAGGCTTGTCTGAGTAGACACGAGCTTTAACATAGCCCCACAAAAACTAATCAAAAAGCGTTATATCGCACGATCTGGGTGGCCAATTGACAGCTCCCGAACGTGAAATAAAATCTTCACCGAACTCGCCTCCCAACAAGTCCTTTGCTACGCGTGCTGTGTGGCATGTGGCACCATCTTGCTGAAACCACATGTCATACAAGTCAAGCTCTTGCATTTTGGGCAAAGAAAAGTTGAATATCATTTCACGGTAGCGCTCACCATTCACAGTTACGTTACGACTCGCAGCATCGTTGAAGAAGTACGGTCCAATGATACCTTCAGCCCATAAATCGCACCAAACTGTGACCTTTGCTGGATACATTGGTAGCTCTTGCAATTCTTCTGCCTGATCTTCACTCGAAAATCGACAATTCTGCTTATTTTCGTACCCATTGATCCAAAAATGAGCTTCGTCGGCCAACTTTCCAAGAGCCCATTCATCAAAAACTCTGCGTTGCGGTAGATCGTTCGGCTTCAATTCTTGCACCAGCTGTATTTTGAAAGGCTTCACACCTACATCTTTCGCAAAATGTTCCACGTTGTTGAGTAACAGAGGCCCAATTGCTGCGAACGGCGACGAATCGATAATTGATGATCATCATTAACACTGGCCGATACAGCTGCGGTATTTTCTTCAGTTCGCACTCTACGTAAACGTGTTGGTGGTTTGATGTCCAATAATGTAAATTTGGTTCTAAATTTAGTCACAGTAGCTCGAATAGCTGCTTCAGTGGGTCGATTAAACTGACCATAAAATGGAAGAAGCGCGCGATAAACTTTCTTAACAGAGCACGCATTTTTATAATAAAATTCAATGATTTGCAAGCGTTCTTCGATTGTAAGACGATTCATGGTTAAGTTATAGACCAAACTGAAGATGTTTTACAGTGAAACAAAACACGAAACGTGCGTCAGCTGCTTAAACCAACAAAATATTAAAAAGTTATGAAAAAATAAGAAATTAAATTTCAAAAACTAACTCTTCTGCACAAATTCAAAACCTATCCCATATGAAGAAATTTCGAGTCAATATGTCACATTACAAAAATGTATGTAGACAGGTAAAGGCAAACAAAATTTTATTTTCTAAATGTGACAAAAAATTAAAAACAAAAGCTTAACCACTACATTCTTGTTAATAGAAAAAAATGTCTGCTTGAATCTGAATTTCTTTCGCTATCGCAAATATTCGAGTCTTACATTTTTTATATGCGGACCACAAAAAACATCTTTCCTTCTTTCTCAGTGCACTGTAGAATTTTTGGTTGTCATGACTTTTGATGGCCTTGGATTGTCTATAGCATTTTTTTCTTAGATTTTTCTGACAACTCGTCTTGCTGCCGGCCCATAGGCCAATTTTTTAAGGCTTTCGTCTAATTTGAAATGGTGCTTTTAGGTGTTTCTTTAATAGTGTGTAAAAGGGAAAGGAAAAACTAGTTTTTGTTTTTTGAGTATTTTATTTTTTTATCTATTGTTAAACTAATTAAAATTTTTTTTTGACCATGCGCGGTCGGTTGAAAAAGTTGTGAGCCTTCAAAAAATGGTATTCCGAAACAAGGTATGTCGCTGGCGACACGGATTCCGGGCCTCACAGTTGTTTGAAATCAAGAGGATAAGAGGTTCTCGTTCAGTGTGAATGTTCAGGGCGTAAAAGAAAAACAAATTTGACCAAATGGCGGGCGTTTTTTACCTGTTTTCTACTTTAAAGGTCCGAAAAAAATACTAAAAAATTTCTTTTTTTTTTTATCCCCCATTTATTTTATACATCTGTCCTTTGACATTAAGTATGTTGTTTAACAATTTGGTCAGGATTTATAATGCAAATGAGCGTAGTTCTTACGACAATGACATCAATTCTACGTCATTTCTATTTTATTTCATCAAAATCGGTTCAGTACAACCGGCTATATCTGTGTTCATTCTCCATGTGAAGACCACTTTTTTAAGGCTGACAATGTTTTGAACGAACCTAGTATGACCAAACAAAATTTTTTAATTTTTAACAATAAATAAAAAAATTAAATCCTTTCAACAAAAATAAAAAATTATTTTGCTTTTCCGTTTTACACGCTTTTAAAGAAACACCCAAAACACCCAAAAAACACCGTTTCAAATGAGGCGAGGGCTTTGATGGGAGAAATATGAGGAGTTACCAGATTAAAATATTTATTCACCTTCAATTCAGGACTTATCTCAGTTCATATAAGACAAGCGTTAGAAAATGAAACATCAATCGTTAGAAAATATGGCAATCGCGCATGTTTGGCTTTTTCATTTTCACGGTACTTAGTTGGTCCAGTGCATCAGCACTTGCTTTAGTAATGGCGTAATGATGCATCATTTTCGGCTTCTTTCTTACCATCTTTCCCTTCAGCAGGATGGTGTATGAAAATTATTAGAGTGACAAATTTGTGCTTCTTTGGAATATAAGAGTAAGTGGCAATTATAGTGCACACTTTTGAAAACTCACAAGTTATTTAAGCGCTTTACAACGCGTAAAAGCTAGGGTTACCATTTAACCCTCATTGCAGAAGCTGTTGGGACCTTTTAGAGAAGGGGACTGTTAAGCATTTTCTCTGTAAATGTCCGGGTTTGGCAGCTAGACGACTAGCGTCACTGGGTGCTTCTTTCCTCGACAGCCTGGGGTAGTGCGCCAACCTAAATCCCACCAATCTTCTCCATTATAGCAACAGCTTTGGCTGGCTGTAGATATGTTCCTATTTGAGGTCTCACAATGGTATCAAAACAGCGCTTTAGTGCTACTTGAGAAGGGAAGGACTAACACTTCAACCATATCAGCTACCTACCTACATGCGAAATAGTACAAAAATTATTTATTTTACTCGGTTATATTATAATTATTTAGATTTTTTATACATTTTTTTTTATTTTTACTTTTATTTTTATTTTTTTACTTTATATAGACTTCCATATTTTTGCATTATTTTGACTTTAAATTTATTATATTACTAGCAAACCCGGCCCCCTTCGCTGGGCACACTAAAATAGAATAGATATGGTTTAGAACAGAAAATATATGGTTTTCATATTATTTATTTCTTTATTCTTTATTCAAGCACTTTGGCATAAACAATATTTTTTGTTTTTCTATTTAATTTTGAGTAAATATAAAATATAAATTGAAAATCAGGAAAAAAGAAGATTGTTTTTAAATTTCAAATCAACGCATATGAATAAACAATCGTCTTTTTTCCTGATCATCCATAAATTTTTCGTTTCAGTTTATATGTTTTATTAAGCATTGGAGCCTTTTTAACCATTATCCATTTATATTAAAAAAAAAAAAACAAACAAAATTGTTTTTTCCACGAACACATAATTTCATTCGGATTTCACATTAAATTCTCAAATTTCGTAAGAAATTATTCACTGTTCTAAAATCCACTCCAAAAAAATTCACAAACAATTTTTACATGTTGCACTTACGTTTTTTCCTTATGGCATCCAAATCAGAAAGAAATATTGACACATTGTAACTCACACTGTCAATTTGACAGTTCAGTTCCGCCCCAAGCGTTAAAAAAGTAAGCGACATTATGGCTGGCTCAAAAGAACGCTGTACCCGTTGCCACTGCTCCGAATTACAACCAAACTTTACGAAACCCATTTTCAATACTTACTTAACAATGTGCATAAGTTTGGTTTAATTCGGTGCAAAGACACGGCGGGTCCACGTTTTGGCATATATTTCCACACCCTAGTCATCAATAGGTATGAAAATTACCCCGTATTAAAGCACTTATCAACAGCTTTCATTTGATACCCATATTGTACAAACACATTCTAGGGTCCACGTTTTGGTCTCTATCTCGTGACCCTAGTCACGGAGCGGATGGAAATACTCTGAACTAAAGCATTCACCAACAGCTTCCATTTGATACCCATATTGTACATACACATCCGAAGGTTACCCGGGTCCACGTTTTGACCTATATCTCGAGCCCTATCCACCAATAGGTATCCAAACTGTACGGAAACCATCTTCAATACCTTCTTAGCAATGTGTGTAAGTTTGGTTTAATTCGGTGCCGACACGGCCGGTTAGCGAACACACACAAAAAGTTGACTTTATTTTATATTACAATACAATATAAGATTTTTTTCAGTTTGTGTCCGAAAAATCCAAATATCTTACGGAACCCTATTTTTTTCCAAAATAAACTGTAATCCATGTTACTCTTGGATAATGTAGTTTTCGAATGGTGAAAGAATTTTTAAAATCGGTCCAGTAGTTTTTGAGCCTATTCGTTACAAACAAACAAACAAACAAAGTTTTCCTCTTTATAATATTAGTATAGATAGAAAGAAAGGAGATGCATTGGAAAAGGTTTATTTCCCGAGTAATATATATTACTTTTATTCAAAATTTTGTAATTTTGACCCGATGTATGCCGTAGGGTTAAGTCCCCGATTACCAGTTATCAAACGCTTAAGCAAACTCAATTTTTTAATAAAACTTTAGAGCGAATTTAAAACACTCATTTGCGTTTATTCGCTCATTCATTCGTGCATTCGCTCCACATTCCAACTTTAATTGATGACAATTAAAATTTATTAACTGCAATTGTAATTAAATGTACGCGGCCATGCGAACACTTGCGCCTGCACACTGTTGCTTTTACGGGGCTAGTGTGTGTTTTAAGAACTCCAAAACAGCAACAACAAGAAACAAAACAAACAAATAGGGAGAACATATTTCCACTCGCCTTCACAACGCGCATGGGATGCTTCATTTGGCGCGCGGGCAAAGCCAAAGTTTAATTACAGCAGATTGCATATGAAAGCCGTCCAAATCCAACCCACAACCAGCTGCCGTAGTAGTGCATGCAACTTCTTGCGCCGCAGTTGCCTCAAAAGCCTACACCTTCACCTGCAACACAGCTAACCGCCAACAACCAACGACCGACGCTCGTCATACTACAGCTTCGCGCCACCAAATTGTATGTATGTATGTATGTGTGTCTGTTATTTGTTATCCAACCGCAGTTGCTTCGCCAATTCCATTTCGCTTCCATTGACTGCCCGTCCGTTTTGTTTTTTTTGCTTCACTTAGACTATCTGACAGTACGCTCTCTCTGCGCGCACTTTGGTAATGCCCACCCGATGGGCCGCACGCCGTTTATCAACATGAAATGAAGAGTGAAATTCTCGCTGCATGATTAAGTCGTTGGCACGCATTCATTGTGTCGTTGGCGTAGTAGACGATGCCGACGACTATGTTTTTTCTGTTGTTTTTTTTGTGTTGTGGTTTGTGTTGTTGTTGCTGACTTTGTAGACATTGCATTGCCCGGTTTCCTTTTCCTTTGACTTTGTATTGTTTTGCTCATGTTCCTGCGGTTGGGTGCATGCGGCACATACTGGCCTTCCTAGTCCGGTTCACACTCTCATCAACAGCACCACCACCATCATCACCATATACATTACCACCAAATACGCTGAAGCCCATGCCATTTACCGAAATTGTTGTTGTTGTCGTTGGTCTGTGCATGCACGCACGCCCAATCTAAACACACATGTCCACTCACTTTTCTCACATTCCACCCGCACCCCAATTCTGGCTGTGTGTATTTGGCTTTGGCTGGCGGCAGCATGTTTGTGTTCAATTTCCAACCGTCAGTCTGCCTGTTGACAGTGTGTGTGTGTATGTGTGTGGAGTTAAATGTACGTACATGTACATATTTATATATGTATTTTTATATGCGTTTGTGTTTGTGCGAGAGTTTTTTTGTTGTTTTTCTGACATTGTTGTTACTTTAAATGATCAGGATTCCATCATTTCCGACGAAATTCTGCAAGTCCCATTTATGGTAATTGCCCGCATTTGTTTTCATACATAACTACTCTTGCATATGTAGTGCATACAAACATACATACATACACACATGCAAGCACACATCCATTTATATTGTACATACATAAGCTGTGCTGTTAGCTGCCTGCTGGTGTACTTGAAATGCTGAATTGGCCCGTCGACAGGGTCAAGCCATTTTGGCATTTAACTGCAATGCGTAAATATTGACATTCTTTTAGTTGCATGCACTAATACATAGACACGCACGCACATGAGCGTTGCTTATTGCGTATGCTGTGGGAAAAATATTGCATTCGACATTGAAGGGTTCATCAAAATTTACCCTTCCTTAAGTTGGTTTTCAATTAAAATTTTCAATTTAAAAATGTTTTACTCGCTTATATTATTTTATTTTATTTAATCCCTAAAATGATGTAATTTCACTATTCAAACGGGCAAACCCGGTAAATTATGCTTTATGGGCTTCATTAAATCTCTAAATGATAAAGTTCTACATAAAAATTATAGCATCGTTGAGTATTTTCTCGCTTTGATAATTTCCTAAAAATTTTAGTTATTAATTACACAGGCCAACAGCATTTTCGCTTATAATCCGAAGATCACATAAACATAAGACCATTTTTGAAGAACAAAGTTCTTGCCTACTGAGAAGTGCAATTAATTTTTTCTATAAGGGAGTAAAATTACTTGGTTGAAAAAAGACATATTTTTCAGAATTTCTTTCAACGATACAGACTGTAACAGCAGCTTACTCAGCCAATTTCTAAATATATCTTCCCCTTTGAGAATAATTTTAAGTTCACGTTTCACGTGAAATAACTGTCAAAATCCACGCCGTGAAATATGCGTGAAATTTCATACGTATTTCACGGCAAAGCACTACTCAGTCCACACCGTGAAAAGGCCACGCAACATATCAGCAACATTTTTTCACACCTATTTAAAATGCACGTGCCATTTAAAATTGAGCGAAAACTGCGTATTCGTTTGCAAGATAAGTGCCTTGGTGCGAATACTCTGAAGCCATGGCATTTTTAAGCGACACGTCTTCTCAAGGAGTGTAAGTAAATCTTTTTTTATTTTTTTTTGCGCCAATATAAGTAAATGTGTACAAATTTTTTTCTTTCCAAAATTTGCCAATTGCTTCTAGGATCATATTCACAAATTTGTAGTTTCTTCTCCTTGACAATCAATGTTGCCAGCCGCATTTCATGGCAATGAAGTTAGTACTAGATTTAGCGCGAAAATAAAAATTAAAATGTTCGAAAGCCTAGTTTAAAAATTGATTGCTTTAAGAAAATTAGAATGTTTGGCATCTGATATAGGTAGGTAGGTGGGGTGGCTGTCGCAATGACAAAATAATACCTTTCAAAGGTCCATTGTGATACCACTGGAACTTATCCTTACCCTATGGTTTCATTTTCAAACCATCCGGTAGCTTCAATAAGCGAGCAAAGCTTCGTTAGTTTTAGATGCGCTATGTCCGCTACATCAGTTAAAAATGCCATATCAAGGGTGCGAAGCCTCCTTGTCGCTAAGCTTTCACACTCAAATACTCGTAAAAAGGGTCTGACTGTTTCCTCTTCTTCTGTATTAAGACAGCTTCTACAGAAATCGAAGTACGGGAGTCCTAACCTTGCACACTGTGACTTTTTATCGTTTTAGGATGCCAAAATTAAAAAAAAAAAGTTCTGCGAAAATGATTTTCTTTCGGTATGTTGTGTAAAAATGACCAAATTTTACGACAGTGTACTCAAAATTTATCAAAACAATAGTTTTAAGAAAGATAACCGTTTACAAACACAAGCCGGTGCGTCAATTGAATAATTTTTATTTATTATCCGAACATCGCTGTGAAGTTTGTCAAAAGATATAATACGAATAAGTATCAATTTCATAAAATTGAGTATTTGCTGATTAAATTTCAACAATTTTGTACTTCAGGGCCAAGTAAGAGGATTATAAAGTTTTTACTATCGATACAAATCCGCTCAGTAAAATATCACTAAAACAGCCAAGCTTAATATTATTTTTGATATTTTACTGAGAAAAACTTATATTGGAGGTCGAGCATTGTACCGGTACGAGCAAGTTCATCTGCCTTGCAGTTCCCTGCTATATTTCGTGCGTCTGCCCAGCCTTCGGACAAATCAGGCTTGAGATCTTTGATATCTTAAGAAGCGACCACCACAAGACCAACTCAGATTTCTTCGGAGGTCGAGTAGATTTAAAGAAAATTAAAAAGGGAATCCGAGCCCAGTACAATGGATTTAATTGTGTCTTGCCAGTGTATCCCGACAACAAAATGGATTATAGGAATATAAAGTATTCTAATTTGATGTCGGATAGAAATTTTGCCCTCAAAACTATACTAGAATTTCACGAAGACCATTCTTGTGTATCATATTGACCTTTTAGCTTTCTTTTTACTGACCAATTTGACCCTTTTTTTAAGAAAATTACAAAAAGTTCTTTTGAGTAGCAAATTTGAATACTTAATTTTTCTACGAAAATATTTTTCAGAAAACATAAGTTAGGATTACCGAACACACAGAAGCTCTCGCTCTTAGAGTAGTACTGGTTTTTATTATGAAATTTTTTATTAGGAAAAGTGCTTTTAAAATGAAGACACCTGTCAATTAGATTAATTTCGAGTGGAAGTTAAGGCATTTCGTGTCAAATTATATCATCAAAAAAATTTGCTATAAGCGATGAGCAAACTAACAGAATAATTGGCGATTGAGTTCTTCGTTAGACGTTTGGCCGAGCTTTTTCTTCAATTTGTGCTGCACGGCTTGGTTTTGCCCTACTGTAGTGTGACCTACAGTTTTATGCTTCATTTGAAACGTAAATGTGTTTTTTATGTAGAAGTTTTTTAATATCAAAAATGCATTGGAGTAGATTTGCACCCGTTTGCTGCCAGGAAGCGCAGGCTATTAAAACACATTATCTGTCACTCAATGATCGACGTTCCCGGAACCAACTGAATGCTGAACCTATACTCGTATAGAAATCCACTCGACTCAGCGGCCGTAATTAGTCGCCAGTAATTGGTAATATCTATACCAATTTTCCTTTGTCTCATTAAAATTACTGTGAGATATTTTGAATTTTCAACCCCACTTAAGGGTATTTTTAGACTGCGTGCATTTGGTGCTTGTATTACCTACATACATACATATGTACGTATGTACATACATCCATGCACGAAATGCAATACAAAACCTCTGGGGACTATTCGATACTAACGAAGTCACTTATGTCATTATCAACCCACTATCGGATAACAACGCATTTCCTGCACATATCGAACCTGCATGCCGACATAGCCACACAACTGCACATAAACTACTTACTTGCGTATGTACGAGCGCTTACTCAACTGCTGCGTAAGTTAAGTTAATATAAGTATTAAAAATTACATAAAAATTGCAAGCAAACAAATACCTGCACGCATTATTGCGAATATCACAGGAAAATACATACATAAGTGATGAAAGGAAAAACAAAACCAAGTTACAGCAAATGACTATAATTCCGATAGTTATGATCGGTGTAATCCAATAATTCGACGACAATTACCGCAGAATAAGCGAACCAAGCAAAACGAAAAAAATAACAAAAACAACAACAAAGAGCAGCAGCATCATTGCATTCTTCATAAAGCACAGCAGAGTAAACTCGTAGGTAGTTGGCTGTTGCAATGTCTGTAGCCGTAAGCGTCAACTCCAGGGAAACGTGGGAATTTGTAATTGTTGCTGTTGCTGCTGCCGATTATATTAACAATGTAAATACATGCACACATAAGTATTATCCATATACACACTGGTAAATCCATAAGTGGCATGCAGATATTTTTGAGAGTGGTTTTTGTGTGAACTTTTCACTTCGAATGAATTTCAACTGTAATGATAATTTAAGCAGCTTCATTTCACACTTTTAGTTATTTTAGATTTTCTATCTATTTTCTATCGGTCCATTCAAAAATGTACGTACTTTCATACTCAATAGTGTTAGTTATGACATCTTTTGTAATCTTCCAAACTCCCCATCTAGAACATTGCGAGACAGTTTCTGATATTAGACAAGTCGGACGATTCTCTCCACGCTCTTTGACTCCATGCCATCAAGAGTCGTACTTGAAAAGAGATACAGTGTAGTGCTGCCAGAGGCTTAGTTGTGGTCAAACTCTGAAAATGAGCCCGGCAAACACTGTTTTCGCATTTTCATGGATGGGTCCAGGACCGAGCATGGCTCCGGATCTGGGGTATACGTGGAATCCAGCAGGACAAAACTGCACTTTGCTCTTCGAATGCATGCATCTGTGTTTCAAGCGTAGGTGTATGCAGTTCAAGAAGGGATGAACTTTGTTGTGGACACAGACACTTGAGTCAATCACTCACAATAATATCAGTCAGAAGACAAGACGATAGTTCGTAAATATCCTGTCGCAAATTTTCCGACATTCCATTATGAAAACAGTGGGGGGAGTGGATACCATCGCTGACGTAAGTTCTCCATACGTCCACAAAAGAAGGACCTGGACGCAGGTATCTGGTTGTGTCAATAGACATAAACGCGGCTCTACCTTGATGAAATGTTTTCAGCGTCCCAGGGTGGAAATCAGCCGAGGAGGAGGAATGTTATAGTGTTAGTGGAAGACAACCCCCCAACCACATCAGGGGTAGTCGAGTCCTGTAAATCTAGGCTGAACTATGTCGGTAGACATAACAGCCTGATGCTTACGTGGGTCCCGTGACACGTGGGTATCGTGGGAAACGAGACCTCTGACTCCTTAGCTAAGATGGGCTCTGAGGTCCACTTCCTTGGCCAGGAGCCCGTTTTGCCACTCCCTTCTGCGGCCATCAAAGCCACGGTTGGTAAATGGGTTACTACAACCCACAAGCGAGCTTGGCAGAGAGGCTGGAGATGGACTAAACTGATGTTACCTGTCATGTCCGATCGACTGTCGTAAACTCTCCTATCAGTAAGCAGAAGGGAGTGCAGACAGCTGGTTGGACTGATGATGGGCCACTTTCTGTGGGCGAAGAACATGAAAAAGGTGGGCATCTCAGACAGTGCACTCTGCCCAGCTTGTGAAAAAGAGTATGAGACGGCGGACCACTTCCTGTGTCTCTGCCCCGCCTTCGCTCGAACCAGTTTTGTGGTATTTAGCACTGATGTGCTAAGAATCGACCATCTTGGCTCCTTGGCACCACAAGATCTACTCAGATTTCCTCGGAGATCGGGTAGATTTAAAGAAAATTAAAAGGGAGTCCAAGTATCGTATCATACAATGGACTTAATTAATGTCTAAGTGCTGCACTCATTATTTGTCCCGACAAAAAAAAGACCAAAAACAGACAAGTTGGACGAGTATCTGCGAAAAATGTTGACTATTTATGCCAGTCTTCCAAATTTGATACAGATTTCTGGCCGAAGTGTCTCGGGAACTTTAGTAACTTCCTCATATGTCTATTCGAATTCTGTTCGATTTCGCACATTAATTTTTCTTTCAGCCACAAGCCGACAGGTGAGACCATTTTGAGATTTTTTTAACTACTCCGAAAGTAATTTTGCCAAAAATTAGTGCCATCAATAAATATACCAAGGCAAAATTTAGATAATGGTACCATAAGTATCACTGACAATTTATTATGTTCATACTGTTAGAAGGATGAGGATATTGTACAGCATTTTCTCTGGCGCTGACCGGCTTTCGCCCGACTTAAGACGGTTAGGTCGGATGTATTGAAAATGGCCGTGCTACGTTCTCTTTCACTCGACAAACTCCTTTAAAAAAGTTTGCAGTAAAGTCTCTCTCTACACTGCATATGAAATAAAACAATAGTAAACATACCTCAATAGTTATTTTTACCACAATCTGTCAGGAAATACTATAGACTTTCACACTTCTGACTTCCTATAAAACTTTCGATATTTACATTTCTCTGAGCCCTGTCGGCCAAATATCTTAAAAGTATCGGACCTTTTTGCTGACAAGTCTGTTGGATATCTGACAGATATTCACAGATTTTGCTACTTGGGTTATTTGTACACTTAATACAAAGTATTTATTTTACTGGTGTTCGCGGTTTGGCTTGTGCACCTGTATAAATGAAATACTGAATGTATCAATTTTCAAAATCGATAGGCGTTTTTGTCTAATGCAGGTTCAAAACTAAATGTGCATACTTTATCTTATAACGCAACTTTAAAACTTTCTGAATTATAAAATAGCGGCGGCCGTAGCTGAATGGGTTGGTGCGTGACTACCATTCGGAATTCACAGAGAGAACGTAGGTCCGAATCTCTGTGAAACACCAAAATGAAGAAAAACAATTTTCTAATAGCGGTCGCCCTTCGGCAAGCAATGGGGAACCACCGAGTGTATTTCTGCCATGAAAAAGTTTTTCATAAAAATATCGGCCGTTCGGAGTCGGCTATAAACTGTAGCTCTCTCCATTTGTGGAACAAGATCAAGACGCACGCCACAAATAGGAGGAGTTCAATTAAAGCGTTCTCAGTCATATTTTGCGTGGTACCCACCATCTATCACCTAATTCATCTGTATTATTATTTACCATTTGCGCCTGTAGATTTAATTGGCAACGCCATACACAATTAACTTTCATTAAAGCTCTGTTCATTATTTTTAACGCGTTTTCTTTGATAGCCATATCCTAACCTCTAATTAAATTTTGTTATTATTTTGAATTTTTCTTTGAAATAAGATGGCAAAGTTAGTGAAAAAACCAAGTTTACTTTTACATTACATATACTTTTTACATTTAAAATATAGTATAATCAATTTCTGATTTTCCAAAGAAATAGATGGCAACACCAGCTAAACATTTTTTATTATTGAAGCTTGCTTAAGGGGGGAAGCTGGTCTAGAGCGCAAAAAATGGGCATATTTTATGAATTTATTTTGACTCAACAAAGGAATCAATCGAAAATCTGTGAAATAGGTTTAATAATATAGCTTTCATGGTACAAATACAAAATTTTTCGTTTGAATTAATTTCAGCAGTTCTCCTAAGGCGCCTTTTTTTCTAGTGGGTCCATTGCCGAAGACGTAAACTCCTTAATTTTTGTCCTGGATCAAAAAATAAATTTTTTTTAGTTTCTATATAACAACAGAAAGAGACGTACGTAGGATTTTTTCGATATTTTGTTTTTTCGCGAAATGGTGCACGTTTGAACAAAAAGTTAGAATTTTCACTATAAAGAACGACATAAAATTGTTGATTAAAAAAGAACTATGTAATATAAATAAAAAATCCTACGTACGTCTCCGGAGAAAGGTATTTCGAATGTATTGTCAAAATTTCGTAAGAATCGGTAAAGATTTGTTCGAGTTATGTCTTCGGCCAGTTTAAAAAAAGTGATTTCGAGAAAAACGCGTTTAAAGTTGTAAGTAGCGTTCGGAGCATACCTGCTAGGCACTGCCGTCGAATGAAAAATTTGGGTATTTAGACATTTTTGCTGGCATCCCTCATTTGGTATATTATTTCTAAGACCCTAAAGCACCTTTTAAGACAAAAAAAATTTTTTCGATTTTTTCAAAATTCTAGACCAGCTTCCCCCCTTAAAATCTTTACATCTAATATTCAACTGAAATTTGTGATAAATTTCTGCAATAAAAATTCAGGTGGCAACGCTTGAAAAAATTTTTTTCGGAATACATTTTTGTTCAAACAATTTTTACTGATGCCCGTGCCGTAATAGTTATGACTATTTCTTAATTTCCAAACACATAGGTGGCAACACCGGCTAAAAATATTTTTTATTGAAGATTCTTTCAAATCCTTGTATTTGAAATTTGTGATAAACTGCTGCATATGCAATAAAAATTCAGGTGGCAACGCTTGAAAAAAATTGTTTCGGAATACATTTTTGTTCAAACAATTTTTACTGATGCCCGTGCCGTAATAGTTATGTCTATTTCTTAATTTCCAAACACATAGGTGGCAACACCGGCTAAAAATATTTTTTATTGAAGATTGTTTCAAATCCTTGTATTTGAAATTTGTGATAAATTGCTGCATCTGCAATAAATTTCAGGTGGCAACGCTAGAAAGAAATGTTTGGAAATACATTTTCCTTCAAAAAACGTGTCTTAGTGTCCTTATTGCTATTGTTATATCTACTTTTTAATTTCCAATAAAGTAGGTGGCAACACTAACTAATACTATTTTTGTATTAAAGCTTTTTTAAAAGCTTTGCATTAAAATTAAACCGTAATTTCTGATAATTTCTGCCTTTGCAATAAAATTTAGCTAAAAACGCTAGCAAGTGAATTATTTCAGAATAGATTTTTCTCAAAAAATTTGCCTGATACCCTTGTTATAACCCTTCGGTCTATTTCTTAATTTCCTAAGAAATAGGTGGCAACATCATCTAAAAATGTTCTTTCATTGAAGCTTGTTTAAAACTTTTCATTTTTAATGAGTTTAGCACCCCCTGTCAGCGAATTTTATGATTTTTAACACCTCCAAAGTTTTTGTGCAGCCAATGGCTAAACGAAGATTTAGCTCCATTACTTGGTGAAGAAATAAAACAGCATCTCTTTTCAATATACGAAGATTTGCCCAAAGATGATTTGCTTGAGCGATGCCTTGGTGGTCATGCGCAGAATGCAAATGAAAGTTTTAACGCGACAGTTGGGCGATTATCACCAAAACATCTGCATTCAGAACTGAAAGTAATTGAAATCTCAGCATACATTGCTGCTGAGATATTTAATGAAGGTTTTAGCTCGGTATTAAGGATAATGAACCTTCTAAATTTGACTGTTGGCACTTGTGCTAAGTATTATTGGAAGAAAATCAGCTTTTTCAAGAGGAGGAAGGACATTTGTTTGGACCTGACACTGCTGATTAATCGGTAAGTAACTAAAACTGGGAATTTTTCTACACTCAAACTTTAAACGCGATTATCTCGAAACTGTATTTTTAAGAACTGCTCGTGTTGTAACTCAAACAGTTATCGATCGATTTGTTTGAAGTTTGGTGAGGCCTTTCTGTACATTACTGTCGGAAGGATAAACTTAAAATTTCAGATATTTCGCGTTGATAAATTACTTTTTGCGGATTAAAAATGTCAAATTCTGACTTTTTTTCAAAGGCTTATTTTATAATTAACTTTATACTTTTTTTTAATTTTATAGGTTCATCCTTTCCGCTAATATGTTATAAAAAAAAACCAATTTCATTTTTTTGTTTCAGATCGATAGATGAAGAGTAATAAATAGAGCAGTTTGAGACCTTGCGCCGTAGGCAGCCGACAAGAAATGATACTGAGCCGCCATTTTGGAAAATATAATTTTTTTTGTACTCTCGAAAGGTTAAATAAAGTTTTGTTAAAGCTCCAAAATAATATAATTATTTTATCACCTTTAAAAATATGTTTAAAAAACGACCGATTTTTAGGCTTCTACAGGGATTTCCCCCCTTAAAGTCCATATTCGTCACTTTGAGCGTTAATTTGGCTCATGAGCAGGAGTTGAACCAAAAAATTATGAAAAAACCATGTTGCAGAAACTAATCACTTTTTCTTACACTTACATTTATTATGGAATAACTGTATGTCTAGCGATTCTATATTTTTTTTTATATTTACTTCACTTACTCTTTATTTTAGTAGTCAGATTATAACATAAACTAGCCACCAAGGTATTAGTGCAACATAAACCATTACAGGGTGTGCAATGTGGTATTATAAGCCAATAATTTTTTTTCTGATTTTCTGCCTATTTTTTGTTTTGGCCTAACCTTATTTTCTGGAGCAAAAAAAAAAACCAAATTAAAAAAATATCTAAACAAGAAGCAAAAACCTCTTCATCATATTCGCTGATTCTCCTCCATTCAGCAGAAAAAAACTGATGTTTCGCTGACACAATGTGGCGACACCTCGCAACATTAGCGCTGGGACTACTGGCAATTATACCTTTGTTATTGTTATTGCTGTGACATGGTGTTGGCAGCAATATAATCGCCAGTGCATCAATGGGCCCGAATAGCGAAGGTCTCTGGTGGCACATTTGTGGCAAGATTGTGAGACGTTGCAGTGAAGTACTCTGGCCTTTTAAACTGGTTTTGCAGTAGCAAAAACAAAGGAAAAAAAACAAGAAAACTATAGCAGTGAAAAAACAGAAGAAAATTACAGCAAAAAAACGTGGATGCAACTATAATTTGCTGAGGTAACACTAACCAAGAAACGATGTGGCAAACATTAAATGGCTGCTAATTTGTAACTCGTCCGCCCTTTTATAGACTTTTTAAGTATTGTGTTCTTTTTTTGTTTTTGTTTTAAATCGGCACAGCAACAGGCAAAAAATTTAGCTGCCTATGGGTAATTTAGAGAAAGTGCATAAGTTCAGTTCAATCGATTTCTTGAGTTCAACGGCAAAACAGCGGTTGAGCGCCTTAAAGTGTCAGCTAGTACTTGCGACTGTTCGTCATTGTGTGCCTATAAATGCAATATATACATATACAGCTATCATCATGTATACATACATACATGTGTATATGGGTGTGTATGAGTGGACTCTTTGCCAACACATGCGAATATCAAAGGGGCCATTTTTTTCTAGATTTGTAATTTTTTTTTGCACTTTTTGCGGGTGCACACTTATGCCAATCAGATAGACAACCCCAGACAGTCAGTCAGTCAGTCAGTCAGTCAGACAGCTGCATGCAAGTGTTTGCACTATAAGTGCCACAATGTAGTTAGTTTGCTCTGCATTTGGCAATGTTGCAATGGTGCCATATGCGAAAAAGCTGTCACTTCTTACTTTCGCACACTCCACCACTGGTCTTTGCCCTGCGCCTGCTACGGCAGTTCATCGATGTCGTCGCCTTTGTGAATGTTGCATGCGTTGCACAATATAACCCTATTGTGTGCCATCGCTCATTCATTCATTGCTTTCCGATTGCGGCTATGTAATAGCATTTTTGAAAGGGGAAAGAGAGAAGGGGGATTGGGTGAGCTGGCAATCTCATTGTGAGTTCACTTGTTCATTAGACATTTTCTTTTGCCGCTGATACCATTACCACTTGCTGTATTTTTTTTCTTTTTGTTTTTTTATTATTTGTTTCATATATTCCTTCTGGTTATAGATTCACGTTGCTCCACACAGTAAAGAAGCGAACTTGCGAAACAATGTAGTGAATTGGTTGTGCTAATCAGGAAGTTGTGCCACAAATGCGTTGCCAAACGCACTTATATACATATATACTTGTAGTATAACCGGAAGATAGCCGCATTGACACCAAATATGTCAATACATTCGCATGCGAAATATGATGCGAAGATTTGTGGGAGACAAATGCAGCTAATTATTCGGAAGGATATCCTGTGGACTTAAATCCAAAGATATATATGTCCACATGTAGACAGAGTAGCCCAAAGATATGCGTATACACTTTAATACCTAATTCTCAGTAATTTTTTTTTTATTTCTGGGTACATCCCATTTACTGAGGATGAGTATAATCACGCAAAGTATGCGCACACTTTTTCGGACACTCTGTATATTCATGCTGGATTTGGGCCACTGTAACCGCAGATGGGCGCTCTCCAATCGTTTTCATCGAGCCTGGCGTCAAGATAAATGGGAAATATTGTCAGAAGAGTATTCTGGAGGTTGCGCTGAAGCCATGGACTTTTCAATAGCACTCGGCACCGTCTTACAAAGCTTGAATGAACCAAGAATGACTAAAAAACAAAGTTCCGAACTTCACAACGTCCACAAAAAGGCTCTCAAGTTCACCAGACGCGAATCCGAGACGCGAACTAAAAGATTTACCAGTCTCAAGGCGCTGGAAAAAGCCATTGTCCGCGAGTGGGCCCAAGCTGCAAGTCACATTCAGGCAGCTTGAGATTCGTTTCTGGACCGTCTCAAGGCCATAGTCAAGGCAAAAGGTGGTCATATCGAGCAAAAGCAAATTGATTCTTAAGTTTGTATTATTTTCGTACATTTTTTACTTTGAATTGAATAAAAGTAATTTTCCAAACTCAATTTATGGCCTTTTTAATTGGTAAATAATACAAGGTTAGTTAACTGGGTAGAGGAAAATGGAATTGTAGGATAATTCAGAGCAGGATTTAGAAAGAATTACTCGGCGGTTGATAATTTTTATGTAGTGTTCCAGGAAATGGATAAGCAGGGAAGAGCGCGAGAAAAGAAAATAACCCAGCAAAGGCGACATAAATTTGTAGCCGTCTAGTTTCCAGAGTTGCAATCACAACTTGAAGGGAAGGCTAGCTTAAGGGGGCCCGGTGGTCAAGAAATTTAAAAAAATCGATTTTTGTTTTTCCGATATTTCGAGAGTACAGCATCTTAAGTATATACTGTAAAATTTTCATGCGAAAATTCCCAATATTATAGCTTCTACAGCCCATTAACTAGGTAGAGAGCGGTCCGCATGCTCCTTTACCTCCAACTTTAAACTCACTTATCTCGAAACGACTTTTTTCGGCCTGGTATTGTCAAAATAAAAAAAAAACTATTCAACCGAATCGTCTGATATTTCAATATGGTGTTCACAACATCAATGGCTATCGCCCGTACTAGAATCATATTATTATTTCAATTATTTCGTGTTTATTTATTAAAAAAACTGAAGAGAAAAAGCCGATTTTTAGAGTGTCAACTTCAAAACCGCGTCATTTTGTCAATTTTTTTTATTTTAATATGGGGCATAGGTACAGTCATATTTATTAATCATTTTTTTTGGCTTTTGTGTTTTAGACAAATAGAAGAGCCCAAAGGGACAACACCGTCCACGTCCAATTTCTTAGGAGGGCAAATTTCAGCGCCAATTTTAAAATTATTTACTTTCTTCATTTAATTGTAAACGAATTTAAATAAAAAGCCAACAAAAATTTAAATATCGTTTTTCATTTTTTTTTTTTTTTGTTGTAAAAAAAGAGTATAAATTTTTTTAGCTCTAGGCCACCGGGACTCCTGAAGCAGCCACCAAGGGGCGACGAACGATGAAAATGCAATTCACTGAGATACTTTAGAGCTAAATAGCAAATACCAATGCGGCACTAGACTACTGTTCGTATGGTGGTCAAGTTCGGAGGCTTTGTTTCTAAGAAAATATATTCGAAAGTCTGCTAATATATTTTCTGAGCGTTTTTGCTCAAAATTTGTTTCTGCTACTGCTTCAGATTCAGATTTGTCTTACTTGGTTCAATTTCAACTCTTTCTTTGACTTCACTTCGCTAATTTTATCGGAAAAAATGCTGAAATACGCATCTTCAACTCGAATAATTATTCTACGTCTTCATGCCTTTAACCCTCTATTGGATACCTTTTTTAAAACCTTCGGTAGGGCACCCTGGTCTTGATTTTTTCGTGCTATTCGAGGATCTGTTTAAGCTGTTGAAGCTACTTTGAAGCTTTGAAGTCGTTAACTATAATAGAGATATGTTATATTCACGTCCAAAGTCGAAAAAGTCTGGCCAGACCCGGGTTAACAATTCGTTCATTGCGTAGAAGATTTTGGCAAAATAAATGCATTACAATATTGTTATATCCATCCTGCAGACCCGATGTCGCCCAGTGCGACTTTTTTTATTCGCCAAGAGGAAATTGCTTCTTAAGGAAACTCGTCAGGCCGGTGTAAGGAGATCTAAGGAAGAACGAGATAACTTTGGAGGACTACCAGGAATGGTTCCAACTGTAAGCGCAATGTTGGACTGATTGTAAAGAGTTAAAGAAAAGCTATGGTTTTAGTGTTGATATACAAAATGTTGCCCGTAACTAAATTAGCTTACTTGAGTTTTAATGAGAAATTTCTGGAACATTGTTACTACACCTCCTAAATTATTTTCTCAAGGTCTTTGGAAAGGTATTATTGCCACAAACTTAAATTTGGAATATGACGCAGTTCAAAGTGCTACACTTTCTATGTAAATACTGATGACACTGCATACTGAATATTACCGCTCGATATTGAAGTTGGAATAATAATCCGGAGTTGTAAAAACGCGAAACTCTCCGAAATACTTTTTTGACTGAGAATCTAAAGGTTTAAGTGGGCTTATTTTTTAGGCTCTACCCAAAAGATCTGGTTGGATCACAACGCTAGGGCTTCCTACTTAATATTAAAGTCAATTATTTGACATAGAAATAAATTTTTTAACAGGCTTTTGTTTTGTAAATTATATCTAATACCAGCTCATAAAAGGTGGCCAGATAAGAGCGATAGAAAAAAATTTAAATAAATAACAACAGGGAGAAATAAGAAACTGATTATGACTTTATTTTAAAGCTACGTTCTTGTGTGGAGTAGCACATCATTCAAATTCGCTCCAATTATGGCAATATTGCTGGTTAAGGTAGCCGCAGAGCCAAAAATGCGATACGTCACTCACTCGGCAAGCGTTAAACGATGCATAGCGAACCTTATGGAATATGTTCTTATCATATTCTGATGTTATTGATAACTAAGACAGCTGCTGAAGCAAGACAACTGGAAAAACTGATATCTGGTCAGAAGTTATGGGGACTTTATAAATTTCAATTGTGCAAAAAAAGTCTTCCTTGACCATTCTTGATACATAGAATTAAATCTTTTTCTAGAAATTGGCTCACTTTATCTGAGAAAAAAAAAATAATGATAGCCTATTGTTTCGCCATTACGATTAGTCACTGTGAGTATTCTCGTTTTATCGTCAGTGGGAAATTTTTGTATTTCAAATTAAGATTTTCGGAATGTTCAATAATTCGCAATGTCTAAACAAACTCCTATTGACAAATCTTTTCAACACTTCATGGCAATCATTTGTGACACACTTATGACGGATTAAATTGCTTTTGATAAAATCTTTGTAATCTCTTTCTTTATACCCGTATTCTGCCACATATCAGAGAAACCACAACTAACTATGCATTTAAAAGTGCCAGCCTCAGGCGGAGTTAAAGTGTTTGACTCTGAAACGAAACCACACAATTTGTGGCGGTCAAAGCTATCAGGCAATCAAATCAGCAACTGCGCCAGAGATAAACCAACACTCGGCTGAGTTGCGGTTAATTGTATTGCAAATGGCAAGCGGTCGCACTGCGGTCGGACACAAATAATTGAAGAGAGAGAGCAACGCGCAGTCAATGCATTTTAACGCAATTACGTGCGTAAAATTCAATTTCGACTGGAAAATCGAAAGACTGAATTGTGTTTGTGCGAAAGCATGTACGAAGATGTTTTGCTGGTAGTTAAATGGCGAGGAAAATTATGCTGCGCTGAAGATGGAATCCAAAACAAATTCAAATCAGTTACTAGACACTGCAATGTGGTTGGGCTTAGTCAATTAGTGCCGCTAAATTAGATAAAACAAATAATTTCACAGCTCTCGCTTTCAGTTGGCACAAAAAGTGCCGCCCCCTCCTTGTACGCGGAGTTTCTTGATTTAACGCTTGATTTGGCGCAGTCTTAGGCGAAACGTGTATGCCAACCATTTGCAGTGCAGCTTGGAGAGAGCATTGGGTTGAAGTCTCAGCAATTTTCTGTTGGTGGGTGATTTTTTGTGGAAAACATAAAGCGTAAACAAAAAGAACGAAAGAGAACAACGAAAAATAGCAAATAACGAAAATTGAAGAATAAATTAAGTTCTCCATTCTCCAGTTCGCCTCGTCTACGCTACCAGTGGGGTGCGAAGAAGAGTCGACCGACCGCCTAGAATGCCCACTTACCGACTGCAGACAGTACTTCCTCTGCGTGCACGCAACAACCAATACAGGCGCATATTTGCTGCACATACACGCTAAATCATAGGCGCAAGAAAATTCCGAAAAAAGGGATAAAATATGCGACGGAACTAAAATGAGATGGTGGCAAAAAAGATGGAGCTGGCTGCTTTTTTTCAATACAACTACAGGCCTATGGAGCTACAGGAGTGCTGGTAGACTCCACTTGCGCACAGTCTCATGTACATATTTGCAAGCGCCAAGTATGTTTGTATTGGTGTACTTTTTTGCCTTTGTTTTCTTTCATGTAAGACGCACACTAACACTTGCACAGCAAATACAACCGCACAGCGCAGCATGCAAACGCTAGAGCGTGTAGGTAGACGTCTGGGTAGCCACGTTGGTTGAACGCCAGCCCGATGGGGTGGCGGAAGCAGTCGTGCCAGTGCTGCCAATGCCATAGTCCTACGAAATGATAAGAAGTAATCGATCGATTTTCGCCACTGCGTGCTTACGCTATTTGTTGGTGTATGAGTGTGTGATTGAGTGCGAATACGATAACAACAACAACAATGGCGAACAGACATAGTAGTGCGGCAATAGTAGTAGTAGTAGTAGCAATAGTCGCAAATCGCCCAAAAGCAGGCAACACTTTTGCCACTCTTTGCCTCAATCACATAGCTGACGACTGTTGGCATGAAAGCAAGCGAGCGTAGCGAGCGAATTATGTTGTATTAGTATTAGTGCAGTATATGTGAAAGCGAATGAGAGTACCGTTGTGTATGTATTTGTCTAAGGTGTGTTAACCTCGGCGAAAAAGCTGTCACTGAGTGCTGTTGTGTTGGCGTAATTTTCGAAGAGAGGTTGAAACAGAAAAAAACGTACGTATTTTTGTAATTAAAAAAATTATTACATGTAGTTCTTGATGTTTCACTTACACAGAAATGTCAAAAACAAAAAAATGATTTAAGTAAATTAATTGCATTTTGGTGTAAAGATGCCGCTGAAATAAATAAATTTAGTGCACTTGCGCGTGCTACACCATGCACACCCACCCGCAAACTGCGCCAATCTACTACACGACAAAACTCACACATACGCACACTGACTACAGCAGTGCGATAGTATTTCACTATTAATTTTTAGTAGCCACTTTAGTTAGAAATTATGGTAAATTACTACTTTTCTATACCTACTTACATCTCTTTTCAGTTTTATATCCTCACTCAGGCGGCTAATCCGAATTATTGATTTTCAAGTTTTAATCCACTGGGAGTGTTGCGTGTAGTATATCGAAAATCACTTTTCCGTTGCACGTTTGTCTGGTTGAAATGTGTTTTTGTTTTACTTCTTGCACTGCTATAACTTTGTTTTCTTTTTAACTTCTCACTTAACACTTTTTTAATCCAGCAAAATATTTCTGCTGCAAAAGAGATTTTGTTAGAACTGCCTTTTGATTGCTTTGGCTTCAAATATACATTTATTTTCTTCTATAACTTCAGTGCACTAATCCTGATACATATACACTGCACACATACATATTTATATGCTTCCACATGCACACACATACACATGCGTTCGCGTTGAACTGAACTGAAGTTTTCTTTCAGCCGTATACTAGGTACACACACAAAAAATGGCAAATTGGCTATAAGCAAAAATTTTCTCGCCTTGGCTTGCGTTGCTCCCGAACTTTCAAATGCAAATTTTCAAGCTTCAAAAACACATTTTCCAACTTTTGCATAAATATTTCTTGCACTCACTAGCAACAATTGCTTAGATTTTGATATTTTCCCAAATTTATAAGGTGAAAAATGCTTTCAAATCAGCTTTTACCAATACACCTCACACTCCCACTATTTGCTTAAATTTTTTTTTTTGTTCTACTAAATACACCACCGTGCGTTTTGCCGCTTATATTTTCAGAATCGTCCTGTCACGAGCAACGCAATCGACACAATGAAGCGTGTGAGCAGGCTGATAAACGAGCGAAGCTGAGCGACACGTTTGCTGTTTGCGCATGGAAAATCCAAAATCCTGCGCTCACCACCGACACGCCGAAGGCAAGAAGACAACACAGCATGGCACCACCAACACCAACGTCAACACCACCACCACGGCTAGCGCTGTGGTAGAGTTGACATTTTCACCAACACTCACATGTGAGCATGAAAACAAATTGGGTAGATGTGTTAGTGCATGTATCGATAGGCAAATGCTTGCGGTACTTCTAACGGTGTTTCAACTTCAAAGCTGAGAGCGTCTGATAAACAAGCAAATTCCGTTTATTTACATGTAATCTAATTCTCTCGCGCTCATTTCCTCTACCACAGCTGATACACTCATTTCAACATGGTCAAGCAAATACACAACAAAAACTCTCTCATTTTCGGCGCGCTCTCTGTGTCACGCAAACTCCCTCAACTGCGGCATTTTACGGTCAATCGTAGAAAAATAGTAAACTCATACACCACTAAAAGCCAAAAGAAAATAAAAAACACAAAAACAAAAAAGAAACAAAAAAACAGTATAATAATAAGAGGAAAGCAAAGTAAGCACTTGCCTGAAGAACATGTGCAAAAATTGTTATTCCTTCTTATTTTTCTTCTTCGTCTCTTCTCTTCTTGTTTTCGTAAATCAGTAAGCACAGCCACACATGCATGAAGCTGCCAACACCGGTAAGTGGTAAGTGGCTACACAGAGGGGTAAATGTACATATGTATGTATGGATGTGTATATGCACATTAATGTCTGCATGAGTTTTTATGTGCTTTTCATACGCCTGATGTGAGTAAAATATTCTGTCAGCCAGTCTACGTATATCCTGCCATAACCGCAGACGGAACCGTCATTTCATAAGATTATGGCGAGTGCAGTTACAGCTACAAATGGGCATTTGTAAGGCACAAGGAACCGGCTGGAAAAGGTCACTAGTGGCGAACTAGTACAATTTTAATGAATTTGGGACCATATCGAAAACCAAATTTTTTTTTATAGGCATACAGAAATTAACATAAGCATGGCCTATATCAATTATCAGTCTCTCATGGAAATATCTCTTTACATTTACATAGGGAGGTAAAAAAAATTCAAAACTTCGAAGCCCTTTTTCTCGACATTTTGGTTTCTTGGAGTATAAGGCTCGTGCAGTAAACGGGTGATGTGTTTTTGTTCTTCCTTGTCATATAAGACTAATATAAATATGTATAGATATAAGTTGGTTCCTTTTTCACGCCGAAATGGCTCTACGGATTTAGACAAAATTTAATTCATATATAGGATATTTGTGGAAGCTATTTTTCAAAGAGAGATGCCACTTATTTGACGTGATAAATTCAATTAAATTACTAAGTTATAAAAAAATAAATAACAATATGGGTGCCAACTGAGAGAAGTTTAACAAAAAATTAATTTAAAAATTATTTGTGGTGCAGGTTGTCACCTGTTTGAAAAATAAAATACCAATTAAGTAATTGGTTAAGGGAAATCGGTTTATCTTACAAATTTACTCCATATTATTTTGAGAGCAGTCAATAAAAAAGTTGCCACATTTTTAAAAATTAGGCACATTTTTCTATTTAACTGAAATAAATTATTAATTATTATTAAATTGATATGAATATATGATTTAGGTGGCGCAGAATTAATCACCCTATCGGAAGATTTATAATTTTCGAAAATGGTATGGTATATTAATTATATTTGACACTTGTTAGCTAGAGAGCTTGAATATACAAACATACATAAAAAAATTATTCAAAAACAAAATTGCGCCACCTTGTACATATGTGGACACTAGCCCCTACACATTTATCATATCGAACATACATCGACAATCGTAAACCTTCAAATTGCAAAAAAACCGTCATCTAAAACGTGTTTCACTTATATCTTTTAATTATTCGTCTAATTGGTTCTAAAAATGATTTTGTCAAATTTTTCGTTTCAAGATGATCACTGACCTGATGTAAATGGTGTCACAATTTTATGAATATATTTATTCATTAAATAATGAAATTAATAAAATAACGAGTTAATTTTTTGTTTTTTCTTAGATAAATGCTTATAGTGGTATTGGCTTCTAAATACTGTTGAAACCCAAAAAGAAAGAAAAATTGTAAATATTTTAAGTTGTTGAAATAGAAACAATAATAAAGGGTAAAAAAAAAACAAGATGAGCACAAAAAAAACCGAAAGCATTGGACAAAAACAGAAATGATTATTGCGGCCAACAATTCAAATGCCACTGTCAGCGAACCTGAAGCAGTATTTCAATGTGACTAAATTTAAAATGTCCCTTAAAAGTAGTTTGGATTTTATCAAAAAATTTTTTATAACGCTTTTAATTAAATTTGAATTATTGTCGCACGGGACATGCCGGACGTGATATTTTCTCAATCATAATATTTAGGTTATTTTTGTTGCTTTTTTTTAATAGCTTATAAATAAACTTTCGTAAAATTGATTTCGAATCAACAGAAGTGTTCAGAATATTTATTTACACACAATAACAACAATATAATAAAGAAAAATAAATTTAATCTGGCTAATCACCTACCCAGTCAGAAATCAAAATAGATAAACAAAACCAACGCAATACTGAGTATTGTCGAGGCCTTGTGCTCCCAAGTGCAGTGAACAAGGTAAACAAAAAAAAAAATGTTAATAAAACTATGATAGTAACTGGATATGAATATGTACGTACATAAATATGCTTACATTAATTTTGATTATTTCCCTATAAAATATTCTAAAACTATATCATTTTATTAATTTTTAATATATTGTCTGCGGTGTACCTTCTCATGGAATCATCCAAATGCTTTTATTAAAACACATTTTTGAATAGTAACAGAGTCTACTTAAACCGCAATGAGTACAACTGCCTTTTTCCATGCGAATGTCGTTTATGAAATGTGGTGGCATCGGAGGATAGCCTAATACGAGAACTCATCCATAATTTGATAAAAAGCCTCAACGTTAACTGTTCGCCAGAACCGAGAACAAAAAATCATTACATTTATTCGAAAAACAATAAGTCTCAGAACGTTGTTTATAGAGATAGATTGCAATAGATTTCATTTCCCTTTCCTGTCTTTCATTGAATCCAAATTTTGCACCTTCGTATGTTCGAAGAAGTTCAAAGTACCTTATAAGGCTGGTTAAATTTCAAGGGCCGATGTGAAATCTAAACCACACCTCAATGTCAAGTTTCTTTCTCCATTTCATTCGACGCTTTTCAATCTCAGATTAACTCAATTTGAACCATGGGAAGATACACAATCGTGCAACGCTCTAAAAGTTATTCAGGCTTATTATGAAAACGGGCGCTCAAATCAAAATGCATATCGCGTACTTCGTGAGTTTGAGCAAACCGGGTCTGTAAGATGTGAAAACACCAGTGCATGATCGTACAGCTCATACTGTAGAAAATATATATGTGGTTTCAACAGGACGGTGCCATTTGTCACACAGCTAACGAAGCAATGGATCTTTTGCGCGAAAAATTTGATGGTCGAATAATCTCACGTCGCGGCGATGTCAACTGGGCTCCAAAATCATGTGATTTGACACCGTTGGACTTCTTTCTTTGGGATTATTTGAAAGCAAAGGTGTACGTCGATAAGCCAGCAACAATTCAAGTGCTAAAGGATGAGATAATTCGGCACATTAACGGCATAGAACCTTAATTATGCCTCAGCGTCATCGAAAATATGGACCATCGGATGAGGGTGTGCCACCGAAGCGGCGGCGGCTGTTTGGCCGATATTTTGTTCCATACCTAATTGAGCCATACCAGTATTATTATAGTAAAGAGAAATGACAATAATTAAAAAAAAAATGTATTTTATTTAAAATCAATGCCGGCCCTTGAAACTTAACCTCCCTTTATTTTAATGAAATTCCTGTACATGTAGACATATGACTAAAACGGCGTGCAATCATATCCGACTACTCTGGATCCCTTGTCACAAAAACATTAGTGGGAACGAGAAAACTAACAGATTAGCCAGAGAGGAACCGAGCTTTTTTTGACGATAAGTCAACATGCGATCAAAGACGAGCTTAGAGCAGGAGCAGAAAGTCTAAAAGACCTACACTGGCACCGCACAAGGCCAGACTAAATATTTACTGGAAGGTAACAAACTGAAAGGTTTCAACACCTAATAAACCTTGCGAAGAAAAAAACTGAGCTGCTTACTGGCAGCCTCATCAGTCATATCAGCCTATGAAGTTATTTGCGCTGGCTCGGGGTATGATGGAGTGTCTTCAAAGACATCAGGGCTCATAGCTACGACTCGATTCAGTATAGCTAAAGGAGGTTCAGAATTGGTTCAGGATGAATTATTGTGAAAAGTTCTTAGTTTAATTGGACCGCAATGCACTGAGATCTGTGGTATGCTCTATTGCGCTTGACTATAAGCCTGTAAGCCAAAAGCCTCAGCCGCTAATGTTTCTCTTCAAAAAATGTGAAATAATAAATATATTTTAATAATTGTTATTTTTTTAATTTATAATAATAAAATACGAATTGCATTAACATTTTTCTCTTAATAGTAATAATAGTAATTGAAAGCTTATAATTATTTTGGCCACTTTTTGGAGCTTTTCGTTCCATATCACCAATAAATTTATAGGCACATCATATAAGGGAGTGAGTGTTTGTCATGCGATAGCTGTACATTCAAAGCGGATATGCTATAGTATTTCATCGTCCAGCTCGCAAAAAAGTTAAACGCTGTTTATATCAATCCTAGTTTCCTGAAATGATAATGAATTAAATTCTTCTTATAGTGGGAGTTCAGAAGTCCTCTCTACCCAAGTTTAGTATCCTACTTGAAGAGGAAGACACAATAGATTTTTATATCGAAGCTTAAACCTCATTTCAATGCCCCTCTATCTGCCCACCACATTAGGCATTTCTTTAAACTGGTATGCAACTGGTTACAAGCACACTAGTTCACTTTTGTTGCAATAGTACTACTACTGAAACCTTAATGTCGTTAGTTCAGATTTTTCCTACAGTGCATAGAACATACAATGGCATGCAATATTCCTTAGTTTTTGAGTACGTTGATGTTTCAAAGGATTGAGATTTTCTTTTCGTGCAGACACTACTTTCGTCTTAAAAACGTTAGTTAATTCTGTTTATGCTTTTGAGCTATACTAATTGAAGCTTGTAAGTAGAGACCAGGTTTCTCAAAAGTGATTTATGTACATTGAAAGTGTGACTGCTTTGAATGAATGCGGATGTAAGTAAGTACGCATCATGTGTAGACATATAAATATAATACTTATATACATTACGATGGCTCAAAAAAAAGTTTGATTTTCTTGATGCTGGTCCCAAATTTATTCTATGGCCAAAAAAATATATCTCCTACATTTTTATTCTAATTTTTTTTTAATATTTAAAAATGCCGCCAGCGTTTTGAAATTCACTTTTTCGTTAATTTGATATGAATTGTTGGGAGGTCGATGTTATTTAATCTCCTCTTTTAATTTCTCTTCGCAAATGCCCAAAAAAAAACCAAAATAAGAGAAAACAAATTATATTAATTTTTAGTTATATTAATTTTTTTCTATTATATTAATTTATTTTTTTTTAATTTTTTTTTAATTTAGGTCTCGCTTTACAAATAGCAAAAGCATATGGCATCAGAGAATAATGTGGCACGTTTGTGTAGAGATATTAAAAGCGAAAATTAACTAATATCGATTGGTAAATATTTTATTCCAAATTTAATGAAAAGTGCATTTTTCCTATGGGAATTCTATGGTAATTTTCAAAGCGTGCTCTGCATAATAAAATAGAATAAATAAATAAATATTTGCGCATACGTATCTGCTAGGTGTTTGATAGAGCTCCCCCTCCAATTTTTGGCGTGCGTTTTGATGTTTTAAGACGACTTCGAACGGCAATGCTTTTTTTGAGGAGCTTTTTCATGGCATAAATACACTCGGAGGTTTGCCATTGCCTGTCGAGGGGCAACGCTATTAGAAAAAAACTTTTTATTATTTGATGCGCATGATTTTAGCTTATATATATATATACATATAACAGATTTAGGTAGCCTAATGTGTTGTTCCACTTAAAAAATATCCTGATTGCCCATTCCTTTGTCTTCAAACTATCAAATACCCGGCATGCGTGCTATGCCGCTAACGCAAAGTAAAATACACGAAATAGTGGTGAGCAACGCAATAACAAGCAAATATAGAAATCAGAGAACCAACATAATTCATTTTTGATTTGACGACTTTCTTAGTGAAGTTTCATGCTGTAATTTTCTCTTTTTAATTTGACTTTTGTTTAAAAAATTTTAATAGTAGTAGGAAATAATTGATAAATTTGACTAAGCAGAATCATAGCAAACACTTCGAGACTATACAGGAAAGAAGCTGTACTCGAAAAGGTTATGTAAGTTTTGATTTATTGCAGTTCGAAAATTAATTTTATGAATTTTTAGCACATTTTGGCTTATTGACAAGCCTGTTTTGTAAATTTATGCATTTTATATTTAAAAAAAAATCTTGCAAAAGATATAAATTTCACAACACAAAAAACCCTGCTCAAATCGCAGCTTTCTGTGGATAGATTTTAGCTTGCACACATATTTTGGAAATCTTTTTAATAAGTTGTAGAGTTAGTATTGAAGGCTGACTGTGCTTCTAGATCCATAGCCCATACAAAAAAGCAATGTCTAAGATTCTTAGCAATAATGGGACAATTTCAGATGTAATACTCAAAACTGCAGCAAAATTAGTTGGAGAGAAAATCCATAAGCTAAAGACATAGTCACAAGACTCCTCCTGTATTCTGGCTGAGCGATAAATATAATATAAAGAGTAGTTAAGTTTTCACGGCCGGTATTGATTTTGAATAAAATATATATATTTTTTTAAAACTACTATCTTTTCTCTTCATTATGATAATATTGGTGCGACTCAATTACGTATGTGACAAAATATTGGCCAAATAGTCGCGGCCTCTGTGGCACACCTCCAAAGACCACCAAATGCAAATAGTTCCTTATCTAAAGGGTGGTTAAGTTTTAAGGGCCGGTAATGATTTTGAATAAAATACAATTTTTGTTAGAAAACTATTGTCATTTCTCTTCATAATGATAATATTCCTATAGATTAATTACGTAAAGGTACAAAATATTGGCCAAATAGCCGCGGCGGCCTCGGCGGCACACCTCCATCCGATGGCCCAAATTTTCGATGACGACGAGGCATAATTGAGGTTCTATGCCGTTAATGTGCCGAATTATCTCATCCTTTAGCTCTTGAATTCTTGCTGGCTTATTAACGTACACATTTTCTTTCAAATAACCCCAAAGAAAGAAGTCCAACGGTGTCGTTGACGTTTAGGTGTGGTTCACATTCAACATCTGCCCTTGAAATTTAACCACCATTAGATTTCAAGTGAAGTCTATGGCTCCTTTGCCTTTTATTGAAAGTCAATCTAAATTTGTACGTGCAAGAAAATATCGGACTGCATGCATTTTGGGTGGCACTCAACAAATATGAATTGATTGCTTTCAATGCTAGCTTTACTACAGCACAGTTTTCAGGAACATCCCTGTGGCTAGGTTAGGTTAGGTTGAGGCGGTTGTTCACTATGCGATACACTCAGTATTGAAACTCGTCCCTATCTCTCCTGAATTCAGTGTACATTTTCAAATATTTCAGAAGGTTTATTGATTACGACAGTACTGAGATTTTATAATTCGTTTAAAAATTGTGTATTCCTGCGCCTAAGTTCTTACAGAATCTTTGTACATGTAACAGTTATCTACGTGGAGTTTGTCCGATAATCAGAATATATTTTCATGCACTGTATAGTTGTATAGGTGCAAAGTGTCGCAAAATTAATCACCCTATCGGAAGATTTATATATTTTGTAAATCGCATCGTATGGCAATATTTGATATTTGACATTTCTAAATCAGACAGTTGCTGTATACAAACAGACTAAGAAAGGAAGGATAATTATAGATTTGCATCACTCAAAATAATTTTTTTCTTATTTAGTAAAGACGTTATTTAAAAACAACTTTGGATGATTCATTTTGTGCCACCCTCTATAACATATTCTCTGATGTCATGGGTGACTGAGGAATACTTTTTAACCACGATTATTATCTCTTTCATTGTCATACAACTCAGAAATTTCAAATATATACCAAATACAATTCATTTTCGAAGAATTTCCATGACTTAAAATTATTTTAAAAGTTCTTGAAAACCAAAATTGGGTGATTAATTTTACGACAAAATTTTTTGGCCAAAACCGTGTAGTATTTATATATATTGCTGCAATTTCAGCATAAAACCGGCTTCAGGCGTTGATAAATTGGAACTTAGTAAGTGCTATTCTGAATCTAACCCACTCTCTAGTCTGTCCCTCAGTATTGACTCAAGAGCTAAAACGGTAAAAGAAAACTTGATTTCGGTCAGCTGAATGACATTATTTTTATTATAATTCCCATGTGCTTATAAAAAAATTTGCTTTTGCTGAAAATGTGGCCTCTTAATAGAAACTGACGAAGTCCAATCTATTTCATGGTATTTTCCAATAATTTAGTGCAAAAAATAAAGATACTTTATAATAAAAATGAAAAACTATGTTTCAAACTCTACCTGCAACATTAAAGTTTAGTTCCCACATTTGGTGACCTGCCCTTTAAAATGCTTATCATCATATCGTTGCTATCCTGATATCATGAATCGTGGTGCACTTTGAACAACTCTTTCATATACATACATAAGTATCTGTTTCAAAACGTCTTAGTGCATTAGCTGGCTACCCTACTAAGTATGTAAATCTGAATAATGAATTTGTTCATCTGAAAGGGAACATTTCCGAGTATGACAATCATAAGTATTCCAAACACTGAGCGACATACTTGAACATAAGCACTTCATATTCGAGAGCATATTGATACAAACAATCTAATTATTATATTTTTACCTACACATACACACGCACATGCAAATGTATGTAGTATGCGCCATGCGTGTGCAAGAATGAAAAAGCATGCGTATTGCCTTCGTATATAGTGCAGAACATTATTTACCGCTACACTTTCACTCACTCACTTCAAAGAGCTTACCAGCACACGACACTCTTTTACACCGCCTTGCCTTGCATAAGTCTCTCTACCCAACTTCCGTGCATTAAAAATGTACTAACAGCAAAATGAGAGTATGACTTCTAAGCATAACTCCCAAAGGATGTGAAAGCACAAACAAATATGCACACATTCATACTCCAGCGCGAGCGCACACACTCACACTCACTATTCACCTTTGTTTTTGCAGGGTAACTGTCTGCTTGCGACTTTCTTTTCCACTTCCTTTACTCACTTTCACATATTTTTTTTTTGGTTTGTTTTTTACTTAAAGTGACTGCACAAATACAAGTATCACTCACTCTCGGTCAGTTGGAGGGGGTGGAATGCACGCACACTTAATAGACGATTGGGCGAAAATCCGCTTCCGTGAAACGTAATGTACCGCTCGTAACGACAGCTTCGGCGAATCTGTATTGGAGTTGCAATTGGGATATTAAGGATAAGCGGTTTGTCTAGTTGCATAAAGGAATAATATTTAAGGTGAAATACTATTGGAGAGCATTGAATGAGAAAATTGCGAATAAGAGAACTTGAGCGAAAGCGAATGTGAGAGCGAAAGGAAGGAAGTGGCTGAGAGCGTTGGAAATCGCTAACGGAACAGGAAACGACTGACATTTGGGACAGTCGCTTAGAAATCCGGTCCGAATTCAAATTGGCAAGCGAAAAGTTGCTAATAAAAGTTTATTGCTTACAAAGTTGTGAAGTAAATGTAACTGAGACTTAATATCGAGATGTATAGTGGCTGTGAGGCAGAGGTAGGGTGATTCGAGATGAATTAAATTTTTAGTACTGCTGCTAAGAAAAAGTTGAATTAGTCACTCAATCAAAACTTAAACGATAACTGGCAAAAAAGTAGCTCATTCAATATCTGGATAAATAAATAAGGTCAGTTAAGTTCTGATAAAGATAATACAAATAGTTACTGATTGTTTTTCCCAAGAATTAAAACATCCCCTCTCATATATAATCGTCGTTGAGCCCAATTTAATGTAATTAAGTTTAATTAAAAAAACAACTTAGTCTGGGGCTTATATTCTGTTACAAGTAAAATCCGTTATAGATATGAAATAATAATACTTTTTTTAACGAAGTTGGTTTTATTTAATCATCAATCAGCTATTGGAGCACACACGGGGTCCATGTATATTGCCGTCGCTGCTCGAAGCAAAAATTGTTTTAGACTCTACAAATTTCTGTGAGGTCTTCGACAAGCCAATTCTGACTTCAAACTGTTGTCCTATGGATTCAGATCTGGACTTCAGACGCCCAATCTTCTGCGGCTATGAACCCTAGAATATTCTTTTTAACCACTGCTGGGTGCTTTTTGGCGTATGGGCTGAGACATCAAAGACATCGCCCTGATACTCTTTTGACCCAGTCGCAGAAATGAAGAGAGGTAACGCCTAAGACACATGGTAAAAAATGTACCTTTCCTCTCTGAAAACGCGATTATTTGATTATTTTTAGGAATATCGGCAGGCTGATAATAAGTCTGCCATGAACCCAAAACATTCACGACCCGAATTTTTGTTTCTGCATGCTCTTCAATATTAAAACACAGATGCCGCATTTAAGTATAAAGTATAAATTACACAAAAATATTTAAACAAAATTCATCTGACCTGCAGCTTTCGTATGATCGGACTTTCAATGTTCGAATTGATCCGGGGACAGTAAGCAGACCCTGATGAAATTGTATATAAAAATGACCTTCACAAAGGCTCGTTGTCAGACTCTTGCAGACACTTCTCTTGAGCGGATAATTCCCATAAGCGCTCACTTTTTTCAGTACATATCACAAATCTTTAAAAATTAAAAAAAAAAATTTTTTGAGCGGACAACCTTCCCATAACATAACCCACCCATAACATAGATATTATCAACTTTTTTTACACTTTTCTCATATGCGGACACCTCCCATAAGCGGCCAATTTTTTCAGTCCCTTGGGTGACCGCTTAAAAGAGGGTTCACTGTACTTAATTTTACAGAAAGTAGAACAAATTAACGATTTTCTTTAGAATTCTAAACATGAAAACCAGCTGTGTGTTATAAAAGGTGGAGCAAAATTAATCACCCTATCGAAAGATTTATAATTTTCTCGAATGGCATCCAATGTCAATCATTTTTGACAGTTGTGACAGAGATTCCAAATATTACCATTATATTTACATTTCTACTATGAAAAAATTGCGACTATTGGTTAAATAGAGAAAATTCGCGTCCCCGTCAAGGAATAAAATTATCAAAAATTAACGACAATTTTAAGCCACTGCAAACTTGCACTTTAAGCTATGTATCCAAAAGTGTTTAAAAAAATTCTGAATAAAAATTGGGTAAATGTTTAAACATTTTAAGTTATGGGCAAAGTCTGAAACTGAGTTTTGTGTGGTTTTTTATAGAATAAAAAATATTCCTTTAAAAATAAAAAAAAAAGTGTAAGTTATTAAAAAAAGGCAACATTTATCAAATGTGGTGTGTGGTGGCAACTTATGTCTCAAAATATTAAAATATTTTGGAGAAAAGGAAGTCCATTATTTTTGCTTACAATTTTTGCGCAAATTTTTTAAAACTGGTTTATGGTCAATTTTTAGCTCCTGTGCAATGAGCTGACTACCGGTCAACTTAGTCTATTTCTGTGATTTTATCGACACATTCGACATTTTCTTTAACAACAAAAATGCCTGAATGGAATCGACGAAACCAAAATTGCACGTAATCCACTGTTACAGCATCAGCACCATAAACACCATTCACAATTTCAGCGGCCTGGCTGGCATTTTCGCTTTTATCAAAGAAAAACTGTAAAATGCACCGAATTTTCACTTTCCTCAGTTCCATTGTTAACACCCTGTAACTCACAATTGAATGGATCGAACACAAAAACAGCAAAATTGTTTTTTTTTTTTAATTAATAATTTTTAATATTTTTTATTTTTTTATTTTTTTTATAAGTTCATTAAAATTGAGCTATCATCGCATTTGCAACCATTTTTCCAACTAACCTTCACTTAATCATTGCAATGCTCTTAAAATCTTGTGAAATTTATTTAATTGTCAGTTAGTGTGACCTTTACATTTTTAAGTCAGTTTCAACGTGAAGTAAAGTGCAGAGAAATTAGCTAAGCCGTACATTTACCGTTAATATAAGTTATTTTAAGTTTAGACAGCACTATAACCATACTGGCTGACCATACATACGGACAAGCAGGCTGACACACTTTGCTTTTCGACTTGTGCCGCGCAAAGTACACTTCACCATCAATAGTATTGCGCCGAGTCTATCCCGACTACATCCCTAAGTAATTGAAGAGGCTGAGGTGAAGAGTTTACTCTGCTTTAATTTACATGGAGATTTTCAAAATATAACCTTCTGTATTCACATTTAATATAATCAGCAACGAATGAATGCCAGCAGTGGCATGAGAGGCATGTGACAAAACAAAAACAAAAGCAATAACGAAACTGAATAAATACTGAACACAATACTTCTCATGTAAGTATGTACACATATACTCCTACATGTCTGTACGTGCATATGTATGAACATTTCTTTAGTGTTCAGACATATGCGTGTATGTATGAGGTAAGATATCGCCCGTTCGCTGGAGGAATGTCATAATCCTAAGATTTTTTTTTATTTGATAAAAGTATGTAGAAATGCCCGCCAGCTTTTCTTCTATGATGTGTTAAAGATCATTCGCGATATCTATGAACAGTATCTTAATAGAGAAACATTTTTCTGTATTTTTATTTAGGTAGCAAAACTTAATTGAAAATTGGTAGTCGGTTTTTTCAATATTTTGGTTTTTTGAAATATGGCATTCCTTCAGTGAATATGCGATACATTTGAAATGGTAATTAGTAAATGTTATGAAATGAGCTGTAAAACTAAGGGTTACGCCATACGTAGCAAGAAAAGTGGTCTGTTAAGTTGCAGAACTTTGAAAAGTAAAGAAAAGCAAAAGCAGTCAAGAAAAATTTTTAATTTTGAAAAAGTGACGAGCGGGCTACCTTTATAACCGCTTTATACTTAATTATAACCGCTTTATCCTTAAATTTTCGCACGTGACAAATATTCTTAAACTTAAAATTAAGCAAATGCGATTTATCAAATAAGTCATAGTTGAAAATAAAACTTCAGCTTTTAAAAGTCTTTTCACTTTAGATTCCTCTATCAACAAAAATTAAGAATTTGGCTTTGTCGACCACTGTCATAGTCAGTCTTTTCACTTTGGACTCCCCAATCAAAAAAATTTTAATGTTATTTTGTCGGCCAGTGTAGTACTCAAAGTCTCTGTTACTTTGGACTCTTTTATACAAAAAAATTATTTTATTTTGTCGACCAGTGTAATATTCAAATTCTTTTCCCTTTGGACTCCTCCTTAAAAGAAAACAAAATTTCTCTGTCGGCCAGTGTAATATTCAGTCGTTTCACTTTGGACTCCTCTACAAAACAAATTATTGAAATTTTACTTTGTCGACCAGTGTAATACTCAAAGTCTTTTCACTTTGGACACTTCTATAAAAAAATAATTTTTTCGACCAGTGTAATACCCAAAGTCTTTTCATTTTTGACACCTCTATCAAAAAACAATTAAGAACTCTTCTATAAAAAAAATTGGAATTTTACTTTGACCAGTGTAATATTCAAATTCATTTCTCTTTGGACTCCTCTTTCAAAAAAAAAAAAATAACTTCTTTGTAGACCAGTGCAATACTCAGCCTTTTCACTTTGGACTCTTCTATAAAAAAAAAAACTTTTTCGACCAGTGTAATACCCAAAGTCTTTTCATTTTAGACACCTCTTTCAAAAAAAAATTAAGAATTTTACTTTGTTGATCAGTGTAATACTCAAAGTCTTTTCACTTTGGACTCTTCTGTAAAAAAAATTGGAATTTTACTTTGTTGACCAGTGTAATATTCAAATTCTTTTCTCTTTGGACTCCTCTTTCAAAAAAAAAATTTTTTTTTGACGACCAATGCAATACTCAGCCTTTTCACTTTGGACTCTTCTATAAAAAAAATTATTTTATTTTGTCGACCAGTGTAGTACCCAAAGCCTTTTCACTTTGGACTCTTCTATAAAAAAAATGGAATTTTACTTTGTTGACCAGTCCAATACCCAAAGTCTTTTCTTTTTGGACTCTTCTATAAAAAAAATTGGACTTTTACTTTGTTGACCAGTGTAATACTAAACTTTTCACTTTGAACTTCTCTATAAAAAAATAAATAATTTCTTTGTCGACCAGTGCAATACTAAGTTTTTCACACTTTCAAAAAAAATTTTAATTTCATTTTGTCGACCAGTGTAATACTCAAAGTCTTTTCATCTTTAATTTTCAGAAAAAAATTTTATTGTATCATTTGGTTTTTTAAGTGATACCAGCAGAACTAAAATAAAACTAAAATGATTGAACTTTTTACTGAATTTAAAAATCTCACAAATCTCGAAATTACGTCGAAAAAATCCAAAAATGTCGGGACTAATTATTACCACTAGTAATGGAATCCCTAATATGTACCGCTGAACAAATGGGCGAGCGGTCAAGTGATATTAGTTTGAAAAACGCTGTGTGAGTAAAATACGAAAATGTTTTTTTTCTAATAGCGGTACCCCTTCGGCAGGCAATGGCAAATATTCGAGTGTATTTTCTCCATGAAAAAGTCCTCATAAAAACCATCTGTCGTTCAGAGGCGGCATAAAACTGCAGGTTCCTCCTCAAAGCGTAGGAAAGTCAATTTTTATAAAATCTAAGTATTGTTAACAGTCTACTCATTCAGCCACAAATTCTTTAAAACTAACAATTGTTTTAAACAATCTTTTTCACACTTAATGCAGCTAGTATTTTTCTGCATTCAATTTTCATTTTCATTTTCCCAGACATGACACAACACATTTTTCTCGCACTCGAGAGCAAAGTTCAAAGTAATCTTCAGTATATTTTAATGTTCACTGTCAAAGTAATTCGTTCTTGTGTCTTACTTTCTCTTCTGATAAACTACAGGAACACATGCATACATGCATACATACATAAATACACATATGTATAGTAGTGCTCTAATTCCAAATACTCTATTTGTGTTTCCTAGAAAATACTCATATCCTGCAGGCGCACATCTGTGTCTTCGAAAAAAATGTAGAACTGCACACTTAAAAAGTAAGTACGCCAGTAATTTCGGCAACCTTTCAAGCGGGTTAAGAAAATTCAGAAGAACGCAAAAGAGGCTAGGAATAAAACTAAAAGTGAATATTTGTGAATTTGCGCCTCGCGGCACCAGCACCAGCGCCAACATTGTGGACACACATTGCACACATATGTTTGGCTTAAGCTGCGTTGCAATGTTTCGTTTCAGGGTTTGGTAACGTTGTACTCGAGAATTTTTGTTTTCCTTTGCACTGCTTTTGTCTGTTAGAAAATAAAAAATTAGAAGATAGTCGGTTGAAAAACAATATTAGTGACCGAGCGCAAGGCTCTTGAATTTGAACATACCGGAATAACTCTTCTTGTAAGTGTGGCATATGAATGAATAGATGGACTGTCCCAAGCAAAAAGGCAAGTCCAGAACTAATTAGTAAAAGTGTAGAGAATTTAAAGTACCAGATCATTTTTGCTAATTCAAATTAAAAACACATATTCAATGGGAATGCAACCAAATTTTTCTATCAGAGAGAAAGGGAGAAGTAGAGATTGAGATGGAGATGGAGATAGAAATAGAGATAGAGATAGAAATTGAGATATAAATAGAGTCAAAGACAGAGATAGAGATGGAGATAGAGATAAAAAATAGAGATAGAGATGGAGATAGAGATAAAGTTAGAAATAGAGATAGAAATATAGACAGAGATAGAGATAGAGACAGTTATAGAGATAGAGAGATAGATAGAGATAGAAATAGAAATTGAGATAGAGGTAGAGATAGAGATAGAGAGAGAGATAGGGATAGAGATAGAGATAGAGATAGAGATAGAGATAGAGATAGAGATAGAGATAGAGATAGAGATAGAGATAGAGATAGAGATAGAGATAGAGATAGAGATAGAGATAGAGATAGAGATAGAGATAGAGATAGAGATAGAGATAGAGATAGAGATAGAGATAGAGATAGAGATAGAGATAGAGATAGAGATAAAGTTTGAAATAAACATGCTCTCACAGAAATATCCTGTCAATACTCCACATAAAATTTTGCAACATATTTTAAATATCAGATGTATGATTTCGTTAGTCGCTTTATCCTTAAAAGAGACAAATGTCTACGTATTCTAGAGCAATTTAGACAGATATGACACATACAGATGTATTAATGCAGAGCCTCTGGTTACTCTGAAAAGCTGATGGCCAAACTTGTTAATACCTATATCATCCTTGGCAGGACTTATAGCGATGATATTCCATTCACAACCTCTATTCTCCCAATTATTTTTGAAGTTATATGAATTATAGAAGCAATGACGCTAGTTATGTATCTTCGGTTATTTTTAACATTTTTAAAGTATATAATTTTTTAGGATAAAATATATTTTTAAATATACATAAATACTTCTTTTGGGGACAAATTCTTTTTATTGAGATTCGTTTTTCTTGAGAAAAAAAAAATTCTTTTGAAAAAAAAAATGTTTTTGGCAATTTGGAAAGACACTCCCACATAGATTTTTTCCTAACTTTTGCACAAAAACAAAAAATTTTGTTTAAAACAAAATTTTTTAAAAAGTGTATTTTTTTTCTAAAAAAGTAAATAAAATGTAAGTTTTTTAATAACGAAAAGAAACTTTGATATTTGCTATACTGAATAAATCTCAGTATAATTTTATTTTAATTTGCCAGTTTGTTTCTTATTACACTCGAGCCTACAGATAAACCAATTTGTAAAAAAATTTAGAAAAATGTTCAAAATACATGGATCACTTGACTGGAATCGCTCCCCTGTGACGCCGAAGAATATTCATAAGAAGAACAAACAAAGTCTAAATCAGCGATGAGCGGCCCGCGAGCCACTTGCGGCCTTTCAAGTACATTTCTAAAACTGAATTTATTTTATCGGCTTTCTCCCATCAACATATTGTTATAAGATTTATTATACCATAATAAAATGGTAGTACATACTAAATCAAAACGTATTTATGTGACGAGTTACTTACTTGTCGGTGACTTGTTCAAACAAGTTGTTGTTAGTCAAATACTGACAAAAAAAGAAATGAAACCCTTTGCGGATGGAGAGGTGGTAAAGGTATGTCTGACTGATGTTGCATAAATAGCATTTCCTGATAAAATAAATTTGACTTTCCTCATTTTGATGATAAAGAATGGATATGTGATTTCGTGCTTCTTATCGATTTGACTCAGCATCTCAACGATCTTAATATGCAACTTCTAGGCAAAGTACGATAAAATTCTGCGCTTTGCATGTAAATTAAAATTGTGTAAACAGCATCTATTGCAGAATAATATGTCTCACTCTCCACATTACTACTGCTCAAAAATACGCACAGTGTGTAGGGATTTTAATTAATGAGTCTCAGTCACTATTTGAAATATTCAAAGCTGAGAAGACAAGGGTTTCCATGAAAATATTTTCCTGGCCATTTAATATCGATGTGGATACAGCTCCCGAAGACTTTCGAAGTGCTTGGTATAATACCGATTTAAAAAATTTATTTTTTTCTTTCAGTAAACATAGAAAATTTTTAAAAACCTCATGTGAGTCCTGAGAAATTTACGCTTTTGGCGAAAAATGCAAAGCAAATGTGTCTCTGTTCGGAAGTATGTACACATTCTTCTGAGCAATTATTAAGACTGAGTGATGCACGATTAGAAAGCTGCGTACGTGTAGCTACCTCATCAATTCTGTATCGAAAAAACAGTGCCAATTTTCGTTTTTCTGTTTTTTTCTTGTTTGTTTTTTGCAATTTTGCATATGAAATCTTCATTTTTTTTTTAATTTATACTTTTTTAAAGTAAAGTTTTGTAAATTATCAATAAGTGCTATTTTATGTGCGCCCTTCAAAAAATTTTAAAATTTAAATTAGCTCATTGATCAAAAAGGTTGCTCACCCCTAATCTAAAGCATAGAAGTTGGAATTCAAGTACTATAATACTGGCTTTTATTATACGAGGGGTGCCCTTTATATGTAGGGATTAGAGAACAAATTTTAATCATCGAAAATCACTTTATTGTTTTTCAAAATATTGCGACATGTCCAGTTTTTCTGAAAAAACAGGCGACCATTTGCTTGGAAGTGCTTCGTGCGCGAACAACTTTGGTTGGATTTGGCTCATCTTGAAACACACATACAGTCGACTCTGTTTACTTTCGGGCTTATACGCATAAATCCATGATTCATCACCCGTCACGATGTTATAGACGTGTTTCGAAGCCCCGCGATCGTAATTTTTGAGCATTTCCTTCGACCAATCGACACGAGCCTTTTTTTGAGCGATTGACAAATTGCGTGTGATCCAACGCGAACAAATTTTTTTGACAGTCAAATGTTTATGCGATATTGAATGTATGCTGGTCCCACTAATGCCTCAGATTGTCTCAGTCTCACGATAGGTCACATGACGATCTTGCAATATCAGTTCGCGCACAGCATCAATGGTTTTCGGAACAACAACTGATTTTGGACGACCTGCACGAAATTCGTCTTGGAGTGAACTACGACCACGATTGAATTCACCATACCATCGATAAACACTGGTCCTTGATGGAGCTTCATCGCCAAAAAATGAGTTAAGTTCATCCATGCAATGTTGCTGAGTTAATCCACGTCGAAAGTTGTAAAAAATAATCGCACGAAAATGTTCACGATTTAATTCCATTTTTGGACCGAGATGAATCTTTTAAGTTACTGTAAACAACACAAATAGCTCTGGTATTTCAAAACGTTCTGAGTACGTAAAAGCCAAAAAATGTCAAACTTTGCGATACAGCTGTCAGTTGCCAGATTGCAACACCAGGGTTGCCAAATCCCGACATATAAAAGGCAACCCTCGTAATTACCGTGTTTTGCGAGTTATATTACAGGAGTCGCAACTACTTTGTTTTTGATGTTCCGTGTATATAAATATCCGCATTAAAATACTAAAGCGTAGTTTCTAAAATTTGGCAACCTAAAAATTATTCTTGATGAATATCTTTTTTTCACCAATGAATTCATATTGCAGAAATGAAGCGTCCTCAAAGAAAAAATAATATATATTATAATTAAAGCACAGCAAACCTCATCATCATCATCATCATGAACCATTCCCAGAATCACAAGTTTGAGCAGAGGGCCATCATAGGCTAATGAGAACTATGAACAAAATTATGAGTTTTAGAAGAGTACTATTACAAAAAAGAATTTAAAATAAAGAAAATGGAATACGTTTTTCGGCCTTTTTAAATTAAATTAGGCTTAAAATCGGTCTTAACAGAGATTATACCCAGCAGGGTGCTGATTGGGGCTGGTTTGGAGGAAAACAAGATACGTTTTTGAAGAAAATTTGGACGAGGAAGAACAAAAACATGGAATGTTGGTCGACAAAATATCTTCAAGAAACTCTGCCACGAATGATTTGATGAGCCGAACGGTGGTTAATTGAATAATGCCCGCTTAGGTTGTGGCAAAAATGTGTAAATAGCAAAAATGACGATGAGCCACAGGTTTGGCGCAGAGCAAATAAATATATGGCTTTGTAGACAGCAATAAAGCGACCTAAGCCAAAAGAAAGTGCACTCGTATTCTCATGGCCTAACCAGCATTTCATCATCTTTAATCTCCCCATTCCGGCTGGAGAAGCGCGCTTTGAAGGTCTTGCTGTGGATACTAATAATTTTCAGATAATTCCCACTGGCTGATTGGCATTTTTATTGTAAGTAGTACTGGTTTTGGTGGGCAAACATTGGAATGTTACTTGCTACTTCTGAAATCAACTCTATTTTGTTATCATCTTCTCATCCAATAATAATACTCGTGAATACTCGTGTATGGATCTGCGCATGTGTATGTGTTGGGCGCTGCGATAATCCTCCATAGGCCACAAAGTTGAATTCGATTTTCAGCTGAATATTGATTGACCTTTGTGTTTACAACATGCCACATAGCGTTGAAACGATGGCCATCTCAACACGCTGACTACACTCCCTCATCAGCAGTTGTCATTTTAGTGGCGCAGTGGAAGGCAATATACAGATGTATGTATGTGTGGAACTGCATGGGATGCTGGTTGCGAGTAGTTTCACTACATGAGCCCATTAATTTAATTTCCATCATTTTATAGATATTTATCTTTGGCTAGCCTGCGACCTTTCCATCTGTCAAGTATACGAACATACATACTTACGTATATGTGTACACACTCCAGTAACTGAGTGGTGGCCCATTGATGATGTGCTTATTGACACAGAATTCGCAAGTACATACAAAAATGGGAAGCGTGCATGTATTAATTTATGCGTGGGAATTAGCTGAGTTATGATTAGATATATTAGTTTTTTTTATATGATTAGTATCGATTTAATACAATGGAAAATGGAAAAAGTGGCAGAGAGCATAATTGAAAATATTTTTTTTATATTAAAAACGAAAATTAAGATATTTCTCCCCATTCGAGGAAAATTAGATAGTGCAATTTTGGAATTAAAACTCCACTCAAAGTAATTGAAAATATGTGGTCTAGGTGCTATGTCGTGGGGACAAATACAGGGTGTAATGAGCCCTCCCGCGCGGAGCGTCTGTCAAGCGATCAACCGAATCGGCTGGAAGGGAAAAATGATCGCCGAACCTTCCCCTTCCACTAGAAACCGGTCCCAGTCCGCTGGCAACAGCGGTGCAGTCAACATCGCTCCGCGCGTGAAAGCTGTTTTAAAGGTGTGTTAGGATTTTGCAGTGGCGAAAATGCAGCGATCGTTGGAGCACCGTTACTCAATCAAATTTTGCGTAAAGCTAAACAAAACGAGTACTGAAACCATTGGGCTACTCAAGGAGGCTTACGGGAACTAATCTCTGTCCAGTGCCCAGGTAAAACGGTGGCACAAGTCGTTCAAGGAAGGCCGGGAGGACGTCGAAGACGAACAGCGACCTGGAAGGCTGATCATCTTTTTCGACTCTCGAGGCATCGTGCACAAGGAGTTTGTACCTCCAGGAAGCACTGCATATGCTGCATTTTACAAAGAAGTGCTCCTTCGGCTGAAAAACCGCGTCGCCCGGGTTCGGCCAGACCTCGTCAACAATTGGACCCTTCATCACGACAATGCGCCGGCGCACACCGCCTTCCTCTGCACCTCTGCATTAGCTAAGATAGGGGTTCCGGTGCTTCCCCACCCTCCCTACAGCTCAGACTTGTCCCCTTCGGTCTTCTTCTTGTTCCCGCGCCTGAAAAGAAAGCTGAAGGGGAGGCGTTTCGATTCCATCGAGGCGATCCATAAAACTGTGACAGCCGAATTAAACGCGATTCCGGCGGATGAGTTTAAAAAAAGTTTCCTGCAGTGGAAGGACCGCTACCAGCGGTGTATTGACGCTCAAGGGTCCTATTTTGAAGAATATTAGTTGTATAAGCCAAAAGGTTTAATACAACTGCTTAAAAAAAATAAGGCTAATTTTTTTTCAATCAAATCCTGTACTTCATTGTGAAGGGAATGTGAGACCGCGAGCATGTGTTATCATGCCGAGGGTGCTCGAACACACGATGCTAAAAGAGCTATGCTCCGGAGATATCGTTGCTGCAAAAATAAAGTACTGGAAGAGTGGGAACAGTGTCGAACCTATCATAGTTTCGGCCTACCTACCCCACGACTCTTTACAGCCACCTCCTTCGAGGGAGCTAAGAGAAGTGGTCAAGTATGCAGAATCCAATAATCTGGGGCTAATAGTGTGTTGTGATGCAAATTCACAGAACATTGTGTGGGGAAGCAGCAAATGCAACCCCAGAGGTCTCAAGTTACTGGATTTTATCCTGTCATCCGATTCGGTCATTCAAAAGACTGGTAACAAACCAATTTTTGTGACCAGAAGGACACAAGAGGTGATTGATTTAACACTTACCAATAGGTCAGTTGGAAATCAAATCAACCGATGGCGAGTCTTGGAAGAGGACTCTCTTTCTGATCATCGTCTTATCGAATTCCGACTGGGAATTGATACAATATCAATACCTTCCGGTAGGAATTCTCGAAATGTGGACTGGGACAGGTATAGTGTGCTTGTAACAGAGCGATTACCAAACCTTAAAAAACTCAAATCAGTAGAAATGATTGAAGATTCTACTAAGAAAATAGAAGGTACTTTAATCAAATGCTTTGAGAAACTGTGCCCACTCAGGCAAAGTAGACAGGGGAAAGCGGTTCCTTGGTGGAACCCTGAGCTGTCGAAGCTTCGTGTACGGCCCACAAAACTTCTTAATAAAGTCTTAAAGACCCAAACACTGGTGTCTAATGGGCTAATCATCGACTTACACAGAGAGAATATAAGAAAAGAGTACGGAAAGCCAAACTTGAATCCTATAGAAATTTCTGCAGTTACGTCGAAGAAATAAGGGAAACAGCGAGACTTTGTAAGGTTCTTCATCTAAACCGCTCAGTAAGGCTGGATTCCATTCAAAAACCTGATGGCTCATACACTATTTCCAAATTGGAAACGTTTAATGCTCTACTCGAAACCCATTTTCCTGGTGGTAGAACTCTCTCTGAAGTAGAGCTCTCTGAAGTAGAGAGTGGCATGAACAATAACGGTAGCAACGGTGGAACCTCTAGGTACAGCTGGTATATTGCTAGTCGGATAGTGACAAAAGAATTGATAAGGTTTTTCTTGTCTTCCTTTGAGATCTTTAAGTCTCCCGTACCTGACGGAATATATTCAGCAATGCTTCAAAAAGGAGGAGACAGGCTAATTGAGGCCCTGAAAAGGATCTTCACAGCCTGTCTTGCACTTGGTTGTATGGTACACCATCCCAATGCTGACGCATAAGAGTAGTATTTATTCCGAAACCAGGAAAAGACGACTTTTCCCAGCAAAAAGTTGTGTACCAATCAGTTCGTGTTGAAAAGTCTAGAACGAGTGGTGGAGAAACATAATCGAGTAGGAATATTGCCAAGAAGTCCACTTAGTAGAAATCAAAGCGCTTACCAGAATGGAAAATCATGTGAATCAGTCGGAAGCTGGAAGTTGACGAATACAGAATGGGCCTGTTCGTGGACATTGAGGGGCTTTTGATAATACCAATTTCGGCACGATATGTTCTTCTGGTAAAATGGTAAAATGGAAGGAAGTTTGATGTCAGATTTCCATTGCGTGAGCAATGGAGCAATCCAGAATGCATGCAGGGAGGTTTGACGGATATTTTCTTTACCGATGGGTCCAAACATGAAATAGTGTCTGGAGCCAGATGGTACTTAAACGATAGTAATAAGTATCACTATGCTATGGGGGAAATGGCAACTGTTTTCCAAACGGAAGTTCTTGCCATCCTGAAAGTAGCAGAATGGATAATCGCGAGGAGTTAGAGCGGGAACAGATTGGAGTTTTCAGTGATAGTCTGAAGACCCTGGAGCACGCGAAGCAAACCTCAAAGATTGTTCAAGAATGTAAGAAGAAGCTTAATTCTGTCGCAAGACCAAACAGGCTTGTACTTATATGGGTTCCAGGACATTCCGGTGTTCAATTGCCGACGAATTGGCCAACCTATGATCAGCGGTTCCCCCACAAGGGCCAGAACGAATAAGCGGAATCAGTTCCGCAGGAACCATGAATTGGATCAGCGATTATGTAGGCAATCTACATAAAGAGCGTTCGTCCGGTCTAGAACGCTGCACAATTGCAAAGTGTTTTGTAACAAGTCCGAACAAAAAACTGTCAAACTTTCTACTAAAACTTAGAAGTAAAGACGTTCGGTTGATGGTCGGTATCATTACAGACACAACCCATGGGGTCAGCATATGACCACCATCATTGACCACCATCATTGAGGACCCAATGTGCCTGTCTTGCTTGGAGCAGGCGGATAGCACTGAGCACTTTCTCTGTGAGTGTCCTGCCTTTACTAGAGCAGGGCTACGCGTTTTGGGTTCCGATGTAATGAGAATGAGTAATATTCGTTCTCTAAAACTGTAGGATATTTAAAGATTTGCCAAAAAATCTGAAAAATTCTCCTTTATCTCTGTCTCTATTCTTTCCTATCTCTTTCTCTGATACTTTTCTCCTTCCCTCCTTGACTATCTACCCCCTTTCCAGAGCTTTAAATACAATGGGCCGTTTAGCCTGAGTGTTTTAGGAGCCATCAAATTTCCTGGAGCTCCTTGGCTCGACCTTTTCAAATTTCAATTCAATTTCAATTGAAAATCGAATAAGAAATTTTCATGTTAAATACCTACAATCAAGTTCTCTGACTTAGATTTATCGCTATTTAAATATAAGTTCAGATTATCACTCGATAATTTTTTTAATTAATTCGAAATATTTCCATATAGTTGTTACTTTGTTTAGTTCAATGTTGTCTGTAAGAAACCTTGCATTTCTAGATTTACTAAATGAATAAAACGAAACTTTATACAAACATTTACCTCTTCAATTCGCTCTCTAAAACCTCTCTGTCATTCTACCTACAGGCCTCAACCATAGATAATATTGCGAAAAACAAATTTTTAATTAATGTAGTTTACTTGTAGATTTCCTTATTGCGACAAAACTTTTGTTCTAACAACATTACCAAAGCTGATTTGCAGCAAGAGCAAATACGACAATGAAACTCAACGCACAATGCGAATATCTACAATAAATGTGACTGCATCTATGTGTGCGTGTGTGTGTGTGTGTGCAGATACTCAGATTCTATTTCTAAGCGATAATACAATACACAGGCTTATCTTCTGTGCGTATTAAATGTGTATGTACACAAATACATATGTATATATACTGCTGTATTTCTGTATTATTTGCCCATCAGCGACCCGACGTCAGGACGTTAATAAAGTCTATAGGAAACTAAAATCACAGTAAAAGCTGGAATTGCTGCTCACTGGTAGATCCGACTACAACATTGCACTTGACAATTGGCTTTTTTGCATTGTATTGTACGATTAAGGCTGTGCTCATTTACTACTACTTATTAAAATAAAGTTTTATTCGTCATAAGAATACCGGTAATATTAATAATACTCGGGAGTATACTATCTTTTAATAATAATCATAATAAATAGTAAACGACCCTTTGTTGGTTGTTTGAGCGAAATCCTCCTTTTATTTGTGGTATGTGTCTTCGAACTTTTCCGCATGTGGAAGGACCTACATACAGTTTTGTGCGCCTCCGAATAGCAGAAGATTTTTTATGAGGAGCTTTTTCATGGCTCAAATACAATCAGAGGTTTCCTATTGCTTGCCGAGAGGCGGCGGCTATTAGAAAAAAAAATTTTTCTGTCATTTTGGTGTTTCATTACCGTGGTTGCGAATGGTATTGAGTGATAGTCATCCAGCAATCCTGTATCATCAGCATAAGATAGAAAATGGTGCAATATTCGAAACCAAGTCCAGTTTTAGAAAACAATTTTGTATATTAAATTTTACCTTCAAAACAAGTTTTTGTCGAATAGCAATTTTAGTCGATTTATTATTTATAACTTTTTTTAGTTTAAGCGCATTCCAAAAGTAATAAACTTTACTATGTATAAAATTATTTTTACCGATAACTATTTTTATCGAAAACCATTTGTATCGATAACTATTTCTAACGATAGCCATTTTTATCGATTTCTTATTTATAGCTATTTTCAGTTTATTTGCATTCGAAACATATTAAATCTTACTACTCGTAAACAAAATTATTGTTATCGATATCTATTTATATCGAAAATATTTTTTATCGGTTTATTATTTATAAGTTTTCCAGTTTGATCGCATTCCAAATGTAGGTACTAAATTCTATCATACAAAATTATTTTTATCGATATCTATTTTCGTCGAAAACCTTTTTTATCGATAACCATGTTTATCGATTTCTTATTTATAGCTATTTTCAGTTTAATTGCATTCGAAACATATTAAATCTTACTATAAAAAATTATTGTTATCGATATCTATTTATATCGAAAATATTTTTTATCGGTTTATTATTTATAAGTTTTCCAGTTTGATCGCCTTCCTAATGTAGGTACTATATTCTATCATACAAAATTATTTTTATCGATATCTATTTTCGTCGAAAACCTTTTTTATCGATAACCATTTTTATCGATTTCTTATTTATAGCTATTTTCAGTTTAATTGCATTCGAAACATACTAAATCTTACTATAAAAAATTATTGTTATCGATATCTATTTATATCGAAAATATTTTTTCTCGATTTATTATTTATAAGTTTTTCCCGTTTAATTGCATTCCAAATGTAGATACTAAATTTTATCATATAAAATTATTTTTATCGATATCTATTTTCAACGAAAACCTTTTTTATGGATTTATTATTGAAATAATTTTTTTTTTTTTGGTATTATATAACTGCAAACCTTTTAAAATTATCTTAATATAAAAAGGACGTTTTATCAATATGAATTTCTTTCAATATTATTTTATCAATATCAATATTTATTATTCAATATATAATTATTTTTTTACCTAAATATTTCATTTATATTTTGCCGACATTTTTCATATCATTTCACGGTAGCGTTCACCATTCACAGTTACGTTACGACTCTCAGCATCTTTCAAGAAGTACGGTCCAATGATACCTCCAGTTCATAAACCGCACCAAACTGTGACCTTTTCTGGATACATTGGTAGCTCTTACAATTCTTCTGGCTGATCTTCACTCCAAAATCGACAATTCTGCTTATTTACGTACCCATTGATCCAAAAATGAGCTTCGTCGCTTCGTCGGCCAACTTTCCAAGAGCCCATTCATCAAAAATTCTGCGTTGCGCTAGGTCGTTCGGCTTCAATTCCTGCACCAGCTGTATTTTGAAAGGCTTCACACCTAAATCGTTTCGCAAAATTTTCCACGTTGTTGAGTAACAGAGGCCCAATTGCTGCGAACGGCGACGAATCGATAATTGATAGTCATCATTAACACTGGCCGATACAGCTGCGATATTTTCTTCAGTTCGCACTTTACGTAAGCGTGTTGGTGGTTTGATGTCCTATAATGTAAATTTGGTTCTAAATTTAGTCACAATAGCTCGAATAGCCGCTTCAGTGGGTCGATCAAACTGACCATAAAATGGAAGAAGCGCGCGATAAACTTTCTTAACAGAACACGCATTTTTATAATAAAATTCAATGATTTGCAAGCGTTGTTCGTTTGTAAGACGATTCACGGTTAAAATATACACCAAACTGAAGATATTTGACAGTGAAACAAAACACGAAACGTGCGTCAGCTGTTTAAACCAACTGTTTAAAAAGATGATAGCTAAAAAGCTACCCGTTATTTATTATAAATTTATTTTTTTTGTGTTATAAAAGCATTTCAAATTGCTTTTTTTGTCCTGTAATATTGGGCAATAACTATATTGAACATCATGTAGAAGCTATTTCAGGAAATCATTAGCTGATAATGCACACATTTGATGCTAAAATGGGCATCATAATTTTAGTACCTACGATTTGGAAAAACAAATAAAAAAAACTAATCTGAAATGTGCTATAGCGCCGCCCATTAGTAACTACACAACACCTGCTGCCACTAAAGGTAATCTAGCGTATACATTGTTTTGAGTGAAAATTGGAAACCAGGATAAAACATAAATATAAATATTGCAAACACATTTACTCTCAGTGAACTTTGTTGCAACAAGCGCCACGAATTCACCTGCAATTTTGAGCAACTTGCAAACGCCCACAACAGCAGTTTTGGCTGCAGTGCAGCCTTCATCATACATATTCGCAACAGTTCAACAATTGAAGCATCACCCACAACAAAAATAACAACTACAACAGCAGCAGTAGCTAGGAAAAGTTCTACTTTGTAAGTGACCGAAGCCGAAGTTGTGCCATGGAAAAAATGCCAACAACGCACGTAGAAATAGTTTGGTGGTGGGGAGAGGAATAGTGTGGAGTAAAGTGTGGCGGAACATGTTCGCCGCATTGTAGCCAATGCGTACAGCTAATACCACAAGTATTGAAACTTTTTAATAGTTTCTTACCAACTAACAGTTTGCACTTCACTTTGTTCTCAGCGCGCACATCGGCAGTTTATACTCGCACAAAGCCATTAGTATTTTTGCTGTTGTTATTGAAAGTTTTGTGGGTGTGCAAAAGTAATAAAGGTTCCTTTTCTACATATTTGTTTCTGTTTTTGTGTTTCTTTTTTGTGTAGGTTGCATAGTTTAAAACGACAACAAACGAAGCGTTCCCATTAGATTTTTGCCATTTTGGCAGACACCTTTGATGAAATTGAAAATGCCTACGAAATATATACGACGGTCGTTTGATAAGTTTACACAAAGTCAGAGTGATGGAAGAATACACTCTAAGTTTCAGCTAGATCGATATCTTTCTTTATGTTTGGCATTCGTTTGAACCGAGGAAGTCAGACATCAGCTCACGCCGCGGCAGCTTTGGTCGCACAATTAATGGAAATCGGGTTCCAACTTCTTTCACTTGGCTCCCGCTAATCACTCGAACTGCTATTTGTTTCCTGATTTGTAGAAATCGTTGGTGGGGAAAGATTTTATTAAATTTGTTTTTTGTTGTTAAAATGACCTTCAGATTACATAATACAAATTTGAAAATCAACTAAAGAATTTTCTGTTTAAAAAAATAAATGTTTCACGGCATTCATACCAAATAATCCCGCAATTTTCTGGACTAAGTTTACGGGGTGCGTGATTTCGGGTGCGATATTAAAAAAATCCGAATCTACGCCCGTAGCATGTATATGTAAATGTTCGTATGTACAGTTTTACATATCTCCATTTAACCCTTTCAAGAGCTGTGGGTGCTACACATACAGTAAGCATCAAAAGAGAGTGTACACCACATATTAACACGTTTTGCATATTTTTGTATTTATTTTTTAATTTCAATTAATTTTCATACAAATATAGTGCACACTACAACAAAAACTATATAACGGTAAGTCTCAAACTTAGTACAAAATTTGTGAGAATTCGGAAAAATTTCTTGAATAAAAAATTTCTTTGAAAAATAAACTTTGTAATTAGAATTTCTGAAAAAATTTCGAATACATAATTTTGTAGTCCATTGAATTTTGTTATAATAAAGCGCAAGGATCAAGTTAGTCCAAAATCGCATAGAGCTTTTTTTTTTATTTTTTGCCAGCGGTTTTGTGCATTTTTTTCATTTATCACTCGACATTTTTTTATGGAAGAAAACCACGAACACCGAGCCAAAAAAATTGCCAAAAATCAATGCGATTTTTGAGCGATCTGAGATTTACACTTTGTTATAAAGGGTGGTTAAATTTTAAGGGCCGATGTTTAATGTGAACCACACCTAAACGCCAAGCTTTTTTCTGCATTTCATTTAATATTTTTCAATTTCAGATTAACCCAATTTGAACCATCGAAATATGCACAATCGAGCAATGCGTTAAAGTTATTCAGGCTTATTATGAATACGGGCGTTCAAATCAAAATGCATATCGCGCACTTCGTGAAGAAAATCATTTTCAGTGATGAGGCACATTTTCACCTCAGTGAATTCGTCAATAAGCAAAATTGCCGCATTTGGGCGAATGATAATCCAAGAGTGATTGCCGAAAAACCAATGCACCCACAAAGAGTGACTGTTTAGTGCGGTTTATGGGCCGGCGGCATCATTGGGCCGTATTTTTTCCAAAATGAGGCCGGTCAGGCAGTTACTGTGAATAGTGTTCGCTATCGTGAGATGATAATGAGCTGTTTATGGCCCGAATTGGAAGATATGGATGTGGACGATATGTGGTTTCAACAGGACGGTGCCACTTGTCACACAGCTAACGAAACAATGGATCATTTGCGCGAATGTCAATTGGCCGCCAAGATCATGTGATTTGACACCGTTGGACTTCTTTCTTTTGGGTTATTTGAAAGAAAAGGTGTACGTGGATAAGCCAGCAGCAATTTAAGAGCTAAAGGATGAGATAATTCGGCACATTAACGGCATAGAACCTCAATTATGCCTCAGCGTCATCGAAAATGTGGAAGATCGGATGGAGGTGTGCCGCTGAGGCCGTGGCGCCTATTTGGCCGATATTTTGTTTCATGCGCAATTGAGCTATACCAGTATTATCATAATAAAAAGAGAAAATACAATAATTAAAAAAAAATTGTATTTTATTCAAAATCAACACCGGCCCTTGAAACTTAACCACCCGTTACTAAAATTCAATGATATATAAAATTGTGTACATGGATTTTCTGATTCTGTGTGATTCTAAGTGAAAAGCTTGAAATATTTGTGAAAATTTTATATATTTTGAACAAAGTTTGGAACTTTGCATTAAATTCGAACCGTATTTAGTGTAGCATAAGCTGTGGTTTTATAAAAAAATTTAAATTAAAAAATAAGTACATAAATAGTCTAAACTTGTTGATATGTTGCGTACACTTTCTTTTGACGCTGACATCGCACAGATTTCATTTGGGTGATTTTCATATATCAGGCTTAATTTGTGGGCAAAACTATGCATATAGCTTTTGTAGAAAGTAGATATATTTATAATATTTATGATTCAAAAGCGTAATTCAAGATGGCAGATAAAAGGTAGCAACTCTTTCATGAGCAGTTCTTAGAAATTTACAGACTCTTTGACCCCCGTTTCCTGAATTTTATATGATCGTTAAACTCAAATCAGGCAGCCGATAATCTCTCTTTAAAACCAGTATTTATTTATTTATTAAGCCAATGAATATAATAGATTCTTATAGGCTAAGTGGCACCAAGAATCGAATTAAAAATAAAAGATAAAGAAGGATTATTCTTCCTTTTTTTTTATTTTGTTTTGATTTGAAGTTAATTAAAAAACATCGCGCTTCATAGGTAGAGATAGGATATGAAAAGCGTAAATTACGCAATGCAATCCATGCTTTTATTTTAGACAAAATCGAACAGAACCGCAAACTTAAAAAAGACTGGCAACGCTCCAAACACCTAGCCGATGAAACTAAACTAAACAAATCATCAAATAACTCAATAAAAACATTGAGCTACCAAACACAATTGAGAATGCAGACCACGCAATACAAAAAAAGGCCAAAAGAAGACATAAAATATTATATAGGTAAATAAAATATTATGGAAAGTTGTGCAAGTTATAGCGATCCCCAAGCCAAACAAGAACGCCACTGTTGTTAGCTCGTACAGACCAATTAGCTGGCTGCCGATCCTCTCCAAATTGCTTGAGAAAATACTGCTTGACAGAATTGACCGGATTATTGTGTATTTGGACATCGCGAAAGGTTTTGACAGAGTATGGCACAAAGGACTTCTATGTATGTAAGCTAAAAAACATTTTACCACTTAACATATTTGATATCCTTAAAAGCTACATAACTGATAGACACTACTTCATAAATTACGACGATCAGTGCTCTGAAATCTTGACGCCGACTGCTGGAGTACCTCAAGGAAGCGTACTGGGCCCCATATTACTTACCATAGTATACACAGCAGATATATTATACCAACGCCAACTACTCGACGATCAATGATAGCTACATTTGCAGACGACACAGATTAAATGTCAGCCCACAACAATGAAGAAGCAGCAACAAAAAATCTGCAAGATACGCTATCAGCTGCAACACAATGGTTTGAAAAATGGGGCATTGAGGTCAATAAAGACAAAACCCAGACATGTAATATACGCGAAGAGAAAATCTGCAAGACATCCAATCCAAATTATCGGAGAAAACATAAAAATACACTCAAGTGCAAAGTACTTAGGCATAACGATTGACTCAAAACTCACATGGGACAAAATACTGAACAAAAGAAACGAGATGAAAAACAAATTCCGACAACGCTACTGGCTACTAGGAAAACAATCAACCCTAAGCTTACTTAATAAACAAATGATATTTATTATATATAAATGAATAATTAGACCGACATGGACCTACGGACTAGAAATTTGGGGACTCTAAATTATACAGAGAAGTCGATTTAAGATGCTAAGGGCAATCACAAACGCAAATTGGTACATAAGTGGTACGATATTTACCGCGGCCTCGGCATAGACACTGTCACTGAAACAGTAAAAAGAAGCAGCAGTAAGCATATCTTGCGACTAATAGAGCACAAAAACTATGAAATGAGACTGATACCGGAAATGGAACTTCAACCAAGAAGACTAAAGCGCACAACACCCAGAGATCTTGCTCGTACTGTAATATAAATAAGATTATAAAACTATGTTGTGTTAGTAAAACTATAACTAAATACCACCAAAGACAATCCTGTTCTCTTCCAAAGGAAAGGGACATTTTAATTCCAAACACTAACACCAATTAGTTATTGTTAATATTAACAGTTTGTAATTTGTAATGAAACAAAAAAAAGCGTTAACAAAAGCTTCAGCGTATAAGGATCGGAGAAATTGCAGCAATGACGCCATTCCTTGATATTAAATCGACTTAGACGAATACCGTGCGCCATTTTGAATCCACTTATGCGAGTTTAGTAAATCAGATCTCAGATATACCTAAAAGATTCCATTTTAATGCGTTCACTTCTTCATATCAGATTCGATATTTTAAGTTTTAATATTGCAATAACAGTTTTAACTGCACCGAGCCGTCTCTATCAATTACAGTAGTTGAGTTATCCAGCGTATCTATAAATTTCAAAAAGATTGCCCTTGAAAGAGTTAAAGACGCACTGAATTGCTAGCTGTAAGCGAACATTGTCTATTCGTACTGCTTTCGAAACGATTCACTCTGCTGTGTCCGCATATTTTGAGATGTTGTTTAAAGTTTTAAATCATTTTCAAATTACTCTTTCTTCACCTCCTTTTTGTGTGGCGAATTGTTTGTGCAAACACAAAGCGTGAGTTGCATTGTGCTGCCTGTGACAGTGAGCTGTGTCAGTTATGAGTACTTGCCCACTTACTTATTTTGCTTTTCTCTCAACAATTGGCCTTCAATATCTTCAATGTTTGTTCATGGACAAAGTTTGACATAAGCAAGACCACTGGGATTTAGTTACCAAGTCCATTATGTAATTTAATTTTCTGGATAAAAATGAAGAAGATTAGAAACAATTTTGAAACTTTGCAAAGCATTGCTTCAAGTGCTTTTTAGGTCAACTGTATACGAGTATTTAAGGAGTTTAAATTTCCATTATGAGTGTTTGCTTTGTGGAAGCTGCCGCCACTGTTGTGGGGGAAAAAAATGTATTAATATTTAATGGAATACAGTTGACTGCTAGAAAAATTGTGTAAGAGGCTCTTGGACTTTTCTGTGAACTGCTAACTAACTATTAGACATTATCGCGTGGAGTGACTTTAGCGGTATGAAGTATAAATGTTTGTAAATAGTAAATAAAAGAGCCAATAATAAATAATAAAGTAAATAATAACCAAAGAAAAAACATTTAATTAAAGAGTCATTTTTAATGCATTTATAAGGAAATGTTGACATATATTCCAACTTAAAAGTGTTTTGCTTATCTATTCACGAAAGGAGCCGAGTTACTTTAATGATTTTATTTTTAAACATTGTTTATGATTATAAAATAATACAAAAGTAATACTAGGAACAGAGCATTAAGGTTTAAAACGAACGACATTATTTCGGCAGCGTCTACAACCCGACTCAGCTGGGTAAGATGATTGTATTTCCATTGAGGTTGACACTTAGTCAAAATTCATAAGCTGCTGGGATACCCCTTCAACTGCTAATGATATGGAGGTACTCATTCCGGCATTCAAAAAGTTTTAGATTCGATTAGATTTGTAGGGGGTTGGACAAGTCCAAGCACTCAGTCAGTAGACCATTGTACTACACCCCGATATATATCAGTAGAAGGAATAGAGATAGGAAAGATAAAAGGTGGATGGTAAAAACGGATAAATTAGTTTGAGGTCACTCTTCCACAAATCTCTTGGATTCTTTGATGAACTTTAAGAGATCCGGAAGAGGAAGAGTATGAACTTTGTCCATACTTAGTGTATCGCAACCCAATATCCTAAGTCTGATTCTGGAAAATGCAGGACAGCTACAGAGAAAATGCTCTGCAGTGTCGTGATCTTTAGGACGGATAGGCATATCGGGCTGTCCTCGACCCCCAGGGTAGCCATGTGCTGACCACAGACGTTATGCCTTATGATTACACCCACCAGTACTCTCAGGTCCTTCCTGTTGAGTTTTAGGAGAAAGGTTGCTAATTTCCTGTTTGGTTCTTTCACAAAGCACTTGGCTACTCTGCACGAGTTCAACTCAGACCAACGACCTCTGTACGTAGACCTTATGAAGTCGTCAATTCATAGTTAAATCGATGCGGAATTGACACCTAGAAAGGGTTAAGGGCCTAGTGCAATACTTGCAGAGCCTTCATTTGCCAATTTATCAGCTAACTCGTATTCAAATAGTCAGTAGTCACTAGTAATTATAGGCTATAACATCAAACTGTGAGCCTTATAGTTTCTAAGTAAATGGTGTTTTTTTTTAAGAGCTTGAGCACTAAAAACGATAGTGCAAAACAAAAAAATATTTTTTCAATGAAATTTTTTCTTCATATTTTGTAGATAATTTTTTAGCATTCTTTTTTTTTTAATTTTGAATATGAAATCTGGCATATGTCCGCAACGGCTAGGCGTTACTTAATCCACCCGATCAGTCTAATTTTCGACTACTTTTTCCAGTAAATCTGAACAGTAAATCTAAAGAGCCCAATAAACAAAAAAGTGTTGCAAAATGATTGTCATTTCTCTTCAATTCTTGAACGAGTTGTATTTTATAGGCATGTAGACCAAACTCAAAGCATAAAAATCGAAGCAGAGGGGCGAAATTTGAGAAACGACGACTAATCGATTTTTCGGCGTCCTTTTCAACACTTCGCTCTATGAACTTTGCGAATAGATTTATGTATTTATTTATTTTCCTTTTTTTCAAAATGAATTTCCAAACATTAAACGTTTTTCAGGCATTAAACGTTTCAGGATGGCTTGTCTAACCTTAGAGAACCGAAATGTCTACACAGTTTGCCATTCTCAACTGTCAAACTATAGTTATCGATATCGAGAGTAGCCGTACCTGCAAGGTAGAACGGATTTCATGTCAATCATCAATCGGCTTATGATGGACCCAGTGCGTGGGCTGCTTCGATAGAATCAGGTCAATAGGTCTTTTGTCATACGCAGTTTTCATCTACGATGGATCGTGATTTGTCTCTCCAATGATGACATTCATAGGGTAAGAGTTTATGTAGTTTTAAACTGTCTTTCGATTAAAGTCGCATACTTCCTGTTAGTATGATAGTTCAACGAGCTCAGCGGTTGGCGAGCGTATTGCTAAATCTTCTTTTTCAGTTCATGGAGATGATTTCTGGTGTATCTAAGAGGCAACCCAGCTTTAAGCAAGTGTCTTCTGTGGTGATACGTACGGTAATGCCCTGACTGTGCATTATGTCATGCTGCCTAACTGAGAGGGTATTTTTGAGAAATGTGAGAGTGGGCTTAAGGAAAAAATGAGAATTGTTACAAAAAAAAATGAAATTTTTTAATTTGGTGAGTAGATAGTTTCACGGCAATTTCAGTAATGATAGAAACTGGTACTAGGCAACTGAAAGTCACTGAAGCTCCTGAAGTAGATAGCAATTTTAGAGAGTCACAAACCTTTTTTTTTCAGTTTTTTTGCGATTCTTATAAAAATATTCCTGCACAAAATGCAAAGGAATCATTTGAAATCTTTAGAATTAGTGGAACGTTTCGATCTACTCCTATTTTACCGCTCCATGCATTGTTAAATGTGGTACCTTAGACATTGCAGTCAAACTTGCCACCCATGAGCTCTGGCACGAGATAGACAATCATCGCCGTAATCTTTTTTTTATCAATTAAATCAATGTTTCGGTAAACTTTCTACCGATTTTAAAACAAAATTTTGTTCGAAACTCATTTTTGTACCGCTTGTGTCAAACATACTGACACTTTAGACGCGATAACTTCCCTTCCACTGAACCGAATGTCACCAAGTTTCCAGTGAAAGTTAGTTAGGGATGTAACTTCCTACGCACTAACTCATTAAAAAGATGGCGCTATCAAACACATTTTTATGACGCGAGACTGGGGTCTTAAAAAAATAACTGCATTTTAAATTATTTTTGTTGATTATTTTGGTGAATGTTTCGATGAAATTTAATATTTTATTTACTCATTTATTTCAAGTCAATGGAGTACTATACCTATTCTTTTAGCAAAGATTACATTTCAGATAGATAATAAAACTGTAAAAGTCTATTAATTAAAGCGAGGCTGCCTGGTAGCTCAGGTCGTTAGCTATAATAGAAATATGTTAAATTCACGTCCAAATTCGATAAAGCCAGTCTGGCCAGACCCGGTTACCCAATGTTGGGATATACAGGATCTTGAAAAATAATGCAAAATAAGAAGGTAAGTACGGACCAAGAGAAGCAAAGAAGTCTTATTAAACATGGGTTCGCATATACATATCTGTGCGTGCCTATGTAACGAATACTCGTACATAAGACAGCTAAACTATTGAAATGTAAAGCCTTCTGAAGAATGCTGTACACAAAACGATTCATACTTCTATACCACATTATACTTATTATAAGTATAGAACTATTATAAGTATAGAAAAATGAATGTTTCACGTAATCTGAATATAATTTCAACATCCCTCCTCTGGTTAAAAAAGAAAAACGAAAATAGAAAAAATCCCAAGAAAAACAAATATCAGAGCATGCCGCACATTCTACATTTTCCTAAAAGAACTCTACAAAGATATTATCCTCAAACCAATTATGGTTACAAAATGCCACATTGTAATCTGAGCGACCACTTCAGCGTAAGTGTGTGAGGCACTGAGAAGCACAGGAGAATAAATGTTTTCATATCTATGTTCATTCGAAAAATATTATGCGCATTTATGAATATTTCCTTGGTTATTATTACTATTTTTTTATTATTATTGCCGAATCAGCATTTCACGCACGTCTGCACACTCACACCAACACACATTCAAGTGACAGCACAGCCGTATTTCGTAGGGACGACGATAATAGCGTTAGTGGTGACTATGACACAGAATTGGAATCTAGAAAATCAACACAATAGTACTGATTTCCAGCAAAGTATCACTTGTCCATATACAAATACATAAACGCATGTACAATGTGAATGTGTGTAGGTGCAGGTGCGTGTGTATGCTATGGAAATGGTATCAAAAAGGATATGCGGCACTCAGTAGAACATTTTCATCTCGACTGTGGTGTTAATAAAGCGAATGATGCTGAAAACGACATTCCGGTCAGCCGTGACAGCTATGGGGGTATTATCAGAGAATGTTTGTGGCTTGAAGTTCAGAAGATATAAAAGTGAGTGATAAAATATGATAATAATAAGTAATAATAATCTTGCATTTGTTGTGTGCCTAATGACCGACATTTCGAGATAAAAAATTGTGTATATCCTACTATATGTTTTAGAAGTAGTTAATACTAGTCCTATTGATTGATACTGCCCCTTTAAATGTATCAGGGTCCATTTAACCTAGGTGTTCCCTGCCTCAGCTTGGGTATTGCTTGAAAGTCAAATTCCTTCAGTAAATTTTCCGCCTTGCGGACAAATTTCAGAATATCTTTAACAGAAGCATTCTTGATTTCATTCGATCCATTTGATCTCGCTGAAAGGTATGCAGGCCTGTCTTTGTCAAGGCGATACTGTTGCACAAGATATGCTCTGTGATTTTAGCAACCTCCAGACAGAGTCTATACTTTGTGCCATTCCCAGTGCAAATTTTTGAGAAATAGTAATTTAAGTAATAGTGGCCTGTCAGAAAACCAAATATTTTTCGTATATCTACTTTACCCATGTAAGGTAGTTCCTTATTATTGATAAAAAATCCTATAAGCCTTTTGGCTTAGCGGAGTTCTTGCATGCCTTCCCAATGGGCAGACTATTGAGTATTTTCTCAACTATTTACCCTGAATTTAGCTTCTGCTCAGTTGATACCACAGTAGGGTTCTGGGCCGGAAAAAATCTGTTGTCGTCTCCGTCTTAGCGAGTTCATCAGCAATTTCATTTTCGTTTACTCAGTGACACGTGTTCTTGTTTTCCTCGGATCAAAGTTGCCCAAGTTAAAAGTATTTTATTTGTGCGCTAGAACGGAGTATAAAAGATATATATTTTAAATTTTTTTCTACATAAAAGTATTTACAAAACTACGAGTCGCAATTACGCAATAAGCCGTGTAGTCTTCATCCTTGTCGAGTATAACCTGGCATCTTCTTCATGCTTTGAACCAGTTTTTCTGCGTAGCTCGTTGACAAAGAGGACTAGATTTTGCGAACATGCGTGGACTGCCTTCCGGCAAGATGCGTTTTCATAATGCCTCACACATTTACAATGGGGTTGGCGTCTGGGGACTGGGAAGGCCAGTAGGATATGTTCGCCTCCAACAGTCGTCGTACGATGGTCTTGATACTCACATCTATTCCCTTTTTAGCAAGAATTGTGCGTGGCCTAGTCGCAAAAAAGGGTCCCGCATAAAAAGTTCGGCGATCACTTTATCCTACTTTTTTGACGTCATTTGCTTCAAGCCGCGCTCGGAAAATTCATGAACATTTTTGTACCCTTTACACCTCTGATTCCACATCACAACAAACTACATTTTTGATTTTTAATCACTTTTGCAGCCACGGCGTAAGATAGGACCGAAAGTAAATCAGCTCGAAACGCTTTGCGTACTTCTCACTCATTTCTGTTTGGTTGCGCTTACGGGAAAGTTGGGAACGACACTAACTTGAATTAGCACTGGCATCGTAGCCTTTGAGTGGGACTATTACACAATGGAGATGGAGTGGCCATACTTTGCGGCTGACATCAGCAGAATGTCCTTAGACTAGAATGCACGAGGCTCACACCATAGGGTGGACCAAAGAAACTTGGAAGTTAAGCCTGCCACAATAGCCAACTATAAAATAAACTTATTATAAACGAAATTGTGCGGAAAAATAGTATTACGTTTAGACTATTTTCTGTGATGCTAACTCAAATTTCGAGCTTATGCGAATAGACGAGGAACAATTGCAGTTTTTAAAGACAACATTCGGTAAAAAATTGTCGAGATGCAGTTTTATTTGTGACGAAAGAATCGACAACTGTTAGCGTGAATAAGGAGATATTTGAAAACAATCCCTTAGAACCCTAGGTTAGGTTAGGTTGATATGGTTGCCCAGGGAATGGGCACACTTGGACGAAGAAAGATTCGTCCTTTGTGATGCCATTATGGAGGGGTGAGGCGGGAGAGAAAGACCGATGGGATACAGGGAGAGGGCGGGGAGAGGTGGTGCTGGGATGGTTAGGAGCGTGCGGATTACGAACGATGACTATGTTTGCGTCGACCGTTTAATGCTGCTGATGAAATTCATCAGATTTTTAATGTCGGCGCCAGCTATATCAGCAGGCGTGGCAAAGAAGTAGGAGCCAAGATGCCTAGATCTTAGCCCCGCCAGAGCAGGGCAGCTAAGGAGAAGGTGCTGAGATAATTCCACCTCATCCTCCATACATCCAGCGCAAAAAGGACTTGAGGTGATTCCAAGTCTCACAGCATGCATTCCTCGCGCATTGTGTCCTGTGAGAGAACCCACGAGATTAGAGAGCTGATATATTGTCAGCGTCAGAAGCTCGACCGAGCGCCTCCGGTCCACACGTGGCCAGAAGGATTTCGCGACCTTACACGTTTGTGTACTTGCCTAGCGCTCGCTGAGTTGGTGCGATGCCCATCTTTCCAGAAGCAGACCGCAGGTAGTCAGGGGGATCCCAATTCTCTCCCTTCGCGGGGAAATTAACTCTCATGTCCCTTGTCTGGCCAGCTCATCTGCCTCACAGTTTCCAGCAATGTTGCTGTGAACCCAGATGAGGCTGATGTTAAAGAATTCGGACGCAGTCGAAAGCGAGGTCAAGCATTCCTTGACCAATCTGAATGCACCGTCATAGACCCGAGGGCTCTTATTGCCGCTTGGCTGTCGGAGTAAATATTTACTTCCTTGACCGTTAATACCCATTTGAGCAGCCAATCAGCTGCCTCTTTGATTGCGGCTACCTCTGCCTGAAACACACTGCAGTGGTCCGGTAACCTGAATTTGAGTCTGATGGGGAGCTCCTCGCAAAAGACTCCACCGCCAACCTTTCCTTCCAACTTCGATCCATCCGTAAACAAGTTCACCAGGCCCTGATACTATTTTTAATATTAAAAATATTTTTAGTTACAATTTTTGGTTATTTTTTTAACTATTAACTTTAACCAAAACCAGTAAATGAAACTTTCAGACTTTATATAAAATTTAAAAAATTCAAGAACATTTTCTTCTAAGTTTTAATTTTTTTAATATTAATTCTTTTGAAAAATTGCAAATAAAAATCGATTTGATTTTATATGACAAGTGAAATTTGTAAAACTGAAGTTAATTCAAGGCGCAACTATTACAGATGGTAGCAGTAAGCCAGTTGATTTGTTTGTTTTTTTTTCTTACGTCGTGTACATTCGTATGTTAGCACGAAATAGAATTACGAAACGTATTGCATGCTTACCAAGACGAATCTATCAAAGGTGGTGCTGGTAAATCAGCTGATTTGTTGTTTTTCTTTTTCCGTGTGCATGTGGCTGTCAGCCCAGAATGAATCAAAGCGAATTATTTTTTTGTTTTCCACTTTTTCAATGCTTTGCTTTGACAATCCAACGTACAGAACATTGTTGTCGGTTTAGTGATACCACCTTTAATGAATTCGCCTTGAGGAAGGAATTATTTTTGGAAACAATTTTGTGCATTTTCTTCCACACGACATAGATTTTTATATGGATTAAAGCGCAAAAAGCCGTCAAAAATGTAAATTTTTAAAATCCAAGCGATATTTTAGGCGCTTAAAACATTCAGTTACATATTTTCCTAAAAATTTATGAACCATCGATGCTAATTACTCGAAAACTCTCAAACGAGAGCTACGAGTATACGAGTATACGAGGTGCGTTCAAAAAGTATCCCGAATATTGAATTTTAGCAGGTTACGTATATTCAAATTTCGATTTTTTCCTCTCTACCAAAACTGGTCAATTTCGACCAAAAGCAGCATCGCATGAACATTGCTAATGATATATTGGACTTTGTCCGCGTCGACCCAAATTTGCTCCAGAGGGTCATAACTGGTAACGAATCGTGGGTTTATGGGTACGACGTGGAGACCTAAACTCAATCATCTCAATGGAAGCTGCCGCACGAACCGAGACCGAAAAAAGCGCGCCAAGTTCGGTCGAATGTAAAAGTTTTGCTTACCGTTTCTTCGCTTGCAGGCGCGTTGTGCATCATGAGTTGTTGCCACAGGATAAAACGGTCAATAAGGAATACTATAATACCTGCAAGTTATGCGCAATTTGCGCGAAGCAATCCGCCAGAAACGCCCGGATTTGCGGAAGAACAAAAATTGGCTCTTGCATCACATAACGCCCCTGCTCACACATCGTTGCTTGTGCGGGACTTTTTGTCCAAAACCAACACACTAATGATGCCACAGCCACCGTATTCTCCTTTCTTGTTCCTGAAACTGAAGAGGCTCATGAAAGGAAGATGCTACGCTACAGTTGACGAGATAAGGACGGCATCGAAGGAGGAGCTGAACAAGATAAAAAAAAATGATTTTTGAAGTGCCTCGAAGATTGGAAAAAACGTTGGCACAAGTGCATAATATCTCATGGGGATTACTTTGAAGGGGACAAAATAGATATTAATGAATAAATAAATAATTTTTGAAAAAACACAAAATTCACGATACTTTTTGAACACACCTCGTACATCGAACTTCTCGAGTAATAATTATGATTATTCTGACAGCACATTTTGTTAAGCTTTACAAATTATTTATACACAAATTAAAGGAATGCTCAGAGATAAAATTGAAAATGGTTGTTGTTCTGTTCAAGTTTGTACACATTTGAGTAGTGGAGTTGCTCGTACTGCTCGACACCCGGGTATCCGAAGCTCTGCTGCATTGTCAAACATTTTCTAAAGATTCAGATTAGAAAGTTCATTATTTCGATGAAGATTTATCCTAGTTCTATAGAAATTTGAAAAGTTTGATTTGTAAGGTTTTTTCTTAAAAAGGAAAAAAAATTAAAAAAAAATAAAAAAAATGTTTAATTCGAAAAACTTTGTAAAAATAAAAAATAAAAATCATCACACACTCAGTTACGCTCGCCACTGTATGCATGTCAATGAACAGATAATGAGTTCCAATTCCAAAAATGTGCTTCATTGGAATTCAGAAAAATAAACAGGCACTCACTCTTAAGATACTGCAATACAGGCTTCCACTTAATTTATCTTATACATGCATAAATATGCAAAAACAAATAAAATAGTACTCACATACATAAATACTAGTGAACACAGTTTAACCAGTCCCATTATAAATTCAAACCAATCCATCTAAGCCAAATGTGTGCGTGCCTGTGTCTGTCATTCAAAGCTACCGTAGTGTGCCGCTACTGTACCCTTCCTACCCTTTACCTAATGATGGATGGTTGGATGCTTGTCAATTAGAAGACACGTATCCATTTAAAATGCCATTCTTCCAATTATATTTGCGCATAATAACTGTTTAATTTTATGTTATTAATTGAGGTAAAGCAGAAATTTGATGAGGGTATTAGCGGTGTTTATACTAATCGCAATTAGGCCACATATAGAATGTGTATAGATTCTGTTAAAAAAGTGTTACGAAAGCATAATTCGAAAAGTCTTTTAAAGGAATTATCATAATTACAAAACAAAGGTCAGATTGTAAATAAAAAATATAAACTGTGCATTATGCGGGTTTGGGTGCAGTCAAAAAAGACACGATTTGTTTTGAAAGAAAGGTCAAAGGTTTTGCAGCACGTGAACACACCATCTCTTACTCCGACTAGGTACAGGCTTCAGTTCAGAAAGTTCAACGTGTGTGATATGTATCAGCGGCAGTCTAAGAACAACAGCCTCTGATGCTCTGAATTATCTTTTCTTCTTACCTCCCCTAGACTTGATTGGTAAACATAATGCAGATATCACTGCAACTCTGCTTGCCGCAACTAATCAATGGCGCGATTAAGGTGTTGGACACTCGGCCATAACACTCGGTCTGGGTCTAAGTAATCCTATTGACTATTGTTAGGGTGAACAGTGTTCACTGAACACTATTTTAATAGGTACTAGTACGGGACCACCCGGACGCCCTCCAAAACGCTGGAATGTGGATTGGACATCCAGCTCTATCGATTTATATTTCTTTACTTATTTTTTATTTATAACCAAACAAATTGCATTTCTTGTATAGAATTGTGGATGAACAGGATTTAGTTCTATAATAAAGAAGAAGACGATGAAGAAGAAGAAAAAGGAGAAGGAGTGTAAAGAAAGTTTGCTTTAGTGGGGTTGTCACAAATTTCATCACATCTGGCAAACGCCGGGCATCTTTTAACGATGGCAAAATATTTCCACATCCATTTGATATGAGTGACAGGGCATAGACAGACAAATTAGCGACAGAACCCACTACCAATCGCCTTCCTCTTAGAATAGAAATTGTAAGTATACCCCTCTCAATCTACAAACTCTATGGTGCAAGTAGTATTTCCATTTCAGCCAACGCGAGATGGGGTTAATCTGGCATTTAATGCTACAAAAAGAATTGGGTCAAAATGGGACGTCAGACGCTCAAAGGCTTGATCGACATGCTCAACAATTCAACGTACCTCATTGCAATTGCTTTAGCCGAAAGAAAATGGAAGCAAATAACTACATGTATTACAAAAAAAAAAACACATGACCGTCATACCAAATCCAAAGGACGAATAACCTGTTAGGATTTTCTCGGCCAAACATCTCACGCATCGCTGCAACCCTCACAGGTGGAAAGTAGGGGATCATGCAGGCAAATTCAATCCCATCTACAGAAGCTGTCAAGCGGAAGGAGCGAAGCAAAGTCTTTTCCACTATTTATGTGAATGTCCGGGGCTAGCTATGACACGACTCCGCTCCTTTGGTAAGCCTTTCTTACAGCAAATTAATGAGATCTCAGGCATCGAGATAAGAGCTCTGCGGTTATACTTGGACCTCACTAAATGGATCTGACTTGAAAAAAAAAACAAAAAAAAAAAGACATCATCACACGAGACAGTGGTAATAAAACGGTGCTGGTCACTAATTAGGAGTATTTCAGTGGAAATATTCAACCATTTCAACAACAACAACATTGCAATCGAACGTAGCTCCTGCATGAAGAAGAAAAGGAAGAATCTGTGAGACATCTTCTTTATATAAATAATTTGGCTCATCGTTCTTGCATGTTGATAGATATTTCACAGTTGATAGAAGACATCAACGAAAATTTGCGCCGACAACTGAAGTCGATTACGGAAAATGCAGACAGAAAAATATATTGATGCTTGGATTATTCGTTGGCTTAAATTATTTTCTATGGAAGTGGTCAGTCTTCCCTAAAGGGGTTACAATAAATTCGCACGAGTAATAAATAATATTTCATTCACCAATTGTTGGTACTTTTTAGACAAAATGTAGTTTTAAACTGGCTTTTCAAACCAAATAGCAGATACTCAAGGCATTTGTAACTTTTTCGCTTTAATGAAATAATTGCTCAGGGAGGCTTTTGTAATTCAACACCAATTTCACCACATATTTAATGAAGCGTCCATTGCCCACTGGAACTAACTTTATGACTCTTATATCTACAGTTATAAATTTAAGCGAAATTCAAATACCTTTCTTTAAGATGGATCTCTGTAAATGTTGCTAAGGCCAATTTGAAGGGATGAGCACAGCCAAACACTTCGAAAGACAGACTTTTAGTGGGAGCAGTGAGAAGGCATTCCATCTACGAGCACTGCATAAAATCAAGTAGCTTATTTAATAAAACGAAATCGAAATAAAGAATTACTGCGTACTTTTTCTGTTGCATGTTTGGCCGAGCTCCGTCTCTTATTTGTGGTGTGCGTCTTCAAGTTTTCCATAAATTGAGGAACCTACAGTTTTATGCCGACTCCGACCGGCAAATGGTTTTTTATGATGAAAAATTCAATTAGTTACGTTTCGATTCTTATTAAAACTAATACGATTTCTTTGTTGCAAAATAAGCGAAAAGGATAGCTGCTCTATTTTGGGAGTTTTCTGATGGTAGTGACTTTTTAAAATTGGGAGTAAATTTGGCAAATGTAGAAATAGAGAAATTTAGCTATTTTCATCAGCTGCCAACATCTCTGCTTAAAAAATGGAGATAATATATATTTTTTTTAAATCTTGGGCTTATTCTGAGGAAAAGCGAGTGTTTTTCTGAACAAAAAAATAAGCTTATGAAGAATGTCTACTTTAGGGAGAAACATAGTAACGAGAAAGCTAACGATTTAGCGAGAGACGGAGACATTCTTAATGAAACCATTCTTGATGAAACCGAAGCAGTGGCATTAGGCTGTCTACTAGGCCAGCCTTGGCGCAGACACCAGAGACTGATCAGCTCATTCAAGCAAAATCTAAAGGGCTCTTCAAATGCTCTTCTACTAATATAAGTAGATGCATCGGCAAGTCCAAGTGATTTGAAGATAAGAGCGAATCATGACATCTGTCGATATCACAGATTTCAGTAAGAAAAATATACAAATAGCGATTCAAGCTCTAATTTAAATTACATACTCAGGCAATGCAGCAACCTATGACGGTGAACTCTTGACTCGCAATGGCACAACTCCCCGCGTTTTTCTGCCATAAAAAGTATTTCATAAAAGCGAATGTGCCGCTTAGATTCTTAGATAAGCTGTGAATCAAAGCCGATCTTATTAAGTTTATCTGTCGTATGTTTAATGTAAGAATGAAAGGAGTTTGTTTCCTTACCGTTATCAAACTTTCAAAGAAGCTGGGAGGAAGAAGAGGCTTCGGGTATCGTGGTACTTATGATAAGAGCATTCTGGGTGAGGTGTGAATCTTTATTTTGATAGAGACACCTGCATTTCTGTGCAGATTTTTAATGAATATGCGACTTAGGTATTAGAATTTAGTGGCACCTTTTTCGTGGAATTCAGAAAAATCGTACTACGATTGCGCTTACATCTCTTTTTGGAGTTTGGTCGAGCTCCTGTTTGTGGTGTGCGTCTTAATGTTTTCCAGTTAAAGTTTTATGCCGACACCGAACGATAGAAGGTTTTTTATTAGAAGCTTTTTCATGGCAGAAATACACTCAGGTTTGGCATTGTCTGCCGCGAAGCGACCGCTATTAGAGAAAAATCTTTTCTATCATTTGGTAGTCGTGTATCGACCAATTCTGCCACGGCGACCGCCATCTGATTATGTAGGTCACATTATGTTGCTACTTTTCAACTTGATCGTTGTTTTTTTTTTTAACTCCATTTGGAGGCCTACAAAATAGTAGTACTAAATTGTCTCGTTTTGACTTTTATGGCTTGACCAATTTTCAATAAAAAAGTGCGTGTAGTACACATAACAGAAGTGAAACTTTCAAGGCAGACAAAGAAAGAGGGAGGGAGAGACAGGAGAGAGAATAAGAGAGAGACAGAGAGAGAAAGAATATATATATATAAATAAATTCACAACACTTGCAGAGAATACAAATAGACAAAATTCACAAAAAACGGAGAAGGGTCGACCGGTGTAGGTAAATGCCGGACACAAATCGTGGCAAAAACGTGCACTACTCCGAGCATTTATCACCCGCACAAACGCAGCGTAGGATAGAACTTTATAGTACGCACACGCACTAGCCAGGAAACGATATAAGCGCCGAAAAGTAGGCACCAAAAGAAAACCCCCAAAAAATTGGTACCAAAAAGCGCCCCAAACAGTAAGCACGAAGGAAATATAACTCCAAAAAGTAGGCACCAAAAATATATTTTCTACAAGTTTGCACCAACAAACAAGCACCAAAAAGTAGGCAGTGTTGTTTCTCACCAGAAATTAGCAACCACAAGGGAAAACTCAGATAAAATAGCCTAAAGTGTATCTAAGATATAAATAAGGTACAGCTCTCTCTCTCCTTTTCCTCTACGTTATATCTTTTTTCTCTCTCACGGAATGAAAATGCCTAAAACGTTGCATGACCTTGAAATTTTACTCTCCATTCTCGCTCGTCCATCGACGCCTAAGAAGTTTCTCTTCAAAAATGTACTTTGAGCGCTTAAAAAAATATTGATTTAAATGAGAAAATTTGAAAATGAACTTCTAATTTTAAGTTTTTTTTTGTTTAAAAAATTCTATTTCAATTACTTTCAACAGGTGAAAAACGTAAAAAAAAAACTCAGATTTGTTTTTGTGCAATTTTCGAGCGTGCAATTTTTAGAGAAGAAAATTTTTCTCACCAGTTTAACTTTTTAACAAAAAAAAAAAACCAAAGCTAAAAAACAAAACACAAAAAAAATATCAATCATTTTTGAAAGGAGCAAACATTTTATATATTTTTTTAACAAGATTTCAATCATGTGTCTACCTCGGTTGGCTTTATAGTACTTTTCCACTTTTCCTAGACGGTTTTTGGTCCTAGCTCAAGAATGGCTCCCGCAAAATTCGCCTTAAGCATCTGAAATGTTAATGAATTGTTTGCGTATAGTCGGCCATTTATGGTCTCTGCAACAAAAAGCCCAACGGTGTCAAATATTAGCGCCGCGGTGGCCAATTGACATCGCCGGGACATCTGATAGCGCGATTACCGAACTTGGCGTGGATTGTGTGGCAATGAACTGTGGCTGTGCGGCATGGACTGTGTGGCGTCGCACAGTATCCTGCTAAAACCAAAGATCATCCAAGTCGATGCCCTCCATTTCTGGTCATAAAACATCGTTTAGGATGCATCTCCCAGCTCATTGTTGACCGAAATGGCGTTTCTAGCAGCATTTTCAAAGAAAAATGGGCCTTTAATGCTACGGTTTGAAAATCCGCATCAAATTATTGCTCTTTGAGGATGCATTGGCTTTTCGACGATCACTTGTGGATTCTCTGATCCAGATGCGGCAATTTCGCTTGTTAACATAACCGCCGTAAAACGATATGATTTTAACTCCTTTTCAACAAGCGCACTTTTTGTACCACAGACCATGGACTTTGGAAATAAGTGAAACATTTATTTTAATTTTGTTTGACGCAGATAATATGCTGACTCTCTAACAAGACTTCATGCAGAAAATACTTGACACCGTCAAAATAGCAGGTGATTAACATATAAAACACTACTTGGACCACCCTGCACATGGCTGAAAGAATACAGAAGGTTACGCATTCTTCCACAAACTTCTTTTTCTTTTCTTTTATATTCTTTTCTATTAGCTTTCTTCTCTTCATTAATCTAACCGAACTCTGAATTTTTGTTTACGAAAGCTCACCATATATTCTCTTCTTAGTGATTCCATACACCTCATCCGCAACTACGTCGGCACAAAGTTACGCTAATTTCTTCACTTCGATCTGCACAATCTTGCGTTCTGCCACTCCTGCTTGTTTTAAAAGAAACTACCCAGAGTATGCTGAGGCAAGTATGAACGCTGGCATACACATATTTTCACACATGCACACATATGTGCCCGCATACAAACATACATTATGCACGAACGCAAGTGCAAGTACTCATATCTTAAATGCAAAACAAATTTTAATCATCACTTTTTCGCCAAGGTTATAAATTTAGACTGCAATAAAAGTGCACTTTATGCAGCGCAACTAACTTTCAGCATTGAGGGAAAATATGGCTTTCGGATGGCACATCAAGAAGTGGTATTTGAAAATATTGCTGTTATATACACATTTTTTTTTTTTTTTACTTTTGCCTTCAAACCTCTCCTTAACTAAACTTAAAACTATTGCATCGAGGGAGAATTTATCATAACATTTCTAGGAACTCAGCGCTACGCTCCCTCGTTCATCGTTCAAGGAATGCTGATTGTGTTGCGAAATTTTAGAAATAAAAGAACAAACTTACATTAGAAGCACAAATAAATTAGCGACAGCAAATAAGCCAACAAGCATAAGAAGCATATACTCGTACGTAAATAAATAATGCTTTGTGAACCTTTTGAGTGGATAATCGGCGAGAAGACAGTAATCTGCGTTTGTGTGTTCCCTTGTGGCAAGCAACCAGCTGCGCGTCGAACGCTGTCAACTCAAATGCAATCAAGAACTCATTTCCGGTTTGGGGAGCCTTTCCAGCAGACGATACACACAGAAACAAAAATATGCTGGCACATCCATGCACACATACATGCATATGTATGTATGTGTATATAAAACAAGCAACGTCGGTCTTTGGTTGCAAAGGAGCATTTTGCGACCTCTGATCAGGGCAAATGTGGAGCAGAAGCTGTGTGGCAGTGGACCAGAATATGCAAAATGCCGCGTTTTTCATGCGACAAATGTCATTAAGTTATTAAGTGCAGCCACCGCAACGACAATTGTGGCACAACAAAAACATTGCAAAAAATACATACAAATATTTACTTGGGTATAGTTGTTGGCAAAAGCTGATATTACTTATGGGTTCTTGCGCGCGATGAGGGGGATGATTTCATAGTAAATCACCAAGTGCACCAAGTGCTAAGACCGTCAATTGTTCTGAGAAAAAGTTATTAATTTTTTCTGTATTTTATTTTTAGTGAAGATATATAATAGACAGCATGAAACGGTGATGAGCGTAAAAAAGTAGGAAAAAGTATTCCAGAACGCGTTGGATGTGGAGTTGCATCGAAATAAAACAATATAAAAACAACTTCAATAGATCTGAAATAACTTTTTCTTTTTAATTTGAGCATTAATCGCTTTAGCCATTTGAGCCGATTTTAATGCGCCAATCGCGCTAATTGACAAAGAAAATGCAATAAGCGGCTGAGCGGTGATCGGCTAAAAATTAAAATATATGAAAAACCATTAAAGTGGCGACGCAATGAGAAATCTGTAGCTCAGGCATATAATTTAATTTTATTTTAGTTGATTGCTAAGCGGCACAAAATTAACAAATGGCGAAAGTTAATGTGTGTAGAACTATTATTTTGTCTGTACAAAGTCGACAGCTCTCAGTTATTAGCCATTCGCTACTTAGCCGCTCCAGCATAAGCTTGGCCTTACATACACATACATACAAAACTATGTTTTTAGTTCTCCGATAGTTGACTTTACTGCTCTCAATTGCCTTCTCAGTCAAAAGTAGTGTAGGTTTCAAACGGTGGTTCTCCTTTAGATTTCAACGTAGACATACTGCTCGCTCTCCAGTAAAGGAAATCTTCTTCTTCTCTCTTCTTAATTGGTGCGATAAATGCTTACGGGATTTTGGCCGAGTTTGACAAAGCGCGCCAGTCGTTTCTTTCTCGTGCTAACCGGCGTCAGTTGGCCTTCCTCTTCTTCTGCTACCACCCGCTGGTACCGCATCGAATACTTTCAGAGCCGGAGCGTTTGTATCCATTCGGACGACATGACCCAGCCAACGTAGCCGCTGGATCTTTATTCGCTGCGCTATGTCTATGTCGTCGTAAAGCTCATACAGCTCATCGTTCCATCGTCTGCGATATTCGCCGTTGCCAACGTGCAAAGGTCCAAAAATCTTACGCAGAATCTTTCTCTCAAACACTCCAAGCGTCGCTTCATCGGATGTTGTCATCGTCCACGCTTCTGCGCCATACGTTAGGACGGGCATAAAGAGAGTCTTGTAGAGTGTTAGGTTTGTTCGTCGAGTGAGGACTTTACTGCTCAGCTGCCTACTCACTCCAAAGTAGCACTTGTTGGCAAGAGAGACTCTACGTTGAATTTCAAGGCTGACATTGTTATCGGTTTTAATGCTGGTTCCTAAATAGACGAAGTCTTTTACAACCTCGAAATTATAACTGTCTACAGTGACGTGGGTGGCGATACGCGAGTGCGCCGACTGTTTGTTTGAAAACAGGAGGTACTTCGTTTTGTCCTCGTTCACCATCAGACCCATTCGCTTTGCCTCTTTACCCAGTTTGGAGAAGGCAGAACTAACAGCGCGGTTGTTAAGACAACAATTGTACGCTCTTATAAAATATTGTGTCTGAGCGATTGAGTTCCGCGGCTCGTACGATGCTCTCCAACATCAGATTAAAGAAGTCACACGACAGCGGGTCACCCTGTCTGTAAGCTCGTTTGGTATCAAACGGCGCGGAGAGGTCTTTCCCAATTCTGACGGCGCTGCTGGTGTTGAGCAACGTCATCTTGTATTGCCGTATTAGTTTTTCGGGGATACCATATTCAGAAAGGAAATCTTCTACTACTTCAAAATTACAATCGTCAACTAAATTTTTATTGGTGAGACAGGAGTGCACTGACTATTGTTTTTTTTTTTTTTTTTGGTTAGGGGAGGGCAGACACTCTTGATACGAGTAAGAGGAGACACTACGTCCTGCCTTTGTGCACCTTCCGATCTATTTTACTTATTTCTTTATTCAGTTCACAAAAAGAAAAGTCAACCACAAGGTAGATGACCTCGAAAATATCTTGCTTGAGCTAATTTAGTTCAGCTGCTCGAATAACTTTTTCAAATCATCGATGGGTGAAGTGAAGCGATCGCATTAAAATTTCAAACGGCAGGCTTGCAGCTTTGCAACCTAGTTTGACGGAGAAGTTAATATATACACTTTATTAGTAAGCTTTGGTTATCAGTCATTGCAAATGTGGGTTTTACTGTTGTAATCTGGTATTCTTCATCACAACAATAATCTTTTCAGGCTCCCTGAAATCCAACATCTGGTACACCATGAGCGAGAAATGCGATCCCATTACTCACACGCCTTGCTTGTTCTCTGAGAGCAGGCACCGAAAGCCGCATGGCAAAGCGCTGCATGTGGAAATTGTAACTTTTTGTGTCCAACTTTCCCTATGAAGTTCGAGATAAGTTATTTTCTGCACAGAATTTTGACTGCAATGAAATTGCTATTAGATACGTTGCCACATCCTCGGATAGTACTTACGCAAGTATTTATAAAGCCCTAGTGGCGTAACTACAGTCGACGTATTACAGTACGATCAATTTGATTTTGAATTTTTTGCTTACATGGCGATCACGTAACCTAGTAGATCTTTTTGCGTTATATATTTATACATATAATAGGCGCGTATACTCTTTTTGGTTGTTTGGTCGAGCTTCTCCTCCTATTTGCGGTGTGCGTCTTGATGTTGTTCTAAAAAATGGAGGGACCTACAGTTTCAAGTCGGCTCCGAAAGCCAGATATTTTTAGGAGGAGCTTTTTCATGGCAGAAATACACTCGGAGATTTGCCATTGCCTACCGAGGGGTGACCGCTAATAGAAAAATGTTTTTCTTAATTTTGGTGTTTCACCGAGATTCGAACCTACCTTCTCTCTGTGAATTCCGAATGGTAGTCACGCACCAACCCATTCGGCTACGGTGGCATTAGGGTACTACAAACTAGCAAACAAATCGACTTGCCTCAGCCTGTTAGCGTTATTAACCCATCTTCGGCCGCTACAAGAATTCGACATAATTTTTCCATTTCCTTTTTAGTCAGTGCTTATAGGACCATAATCAAGAAAAATTTAAAAAAAAAAAAAAAATTCTGACCATCGGTGTTTTAGATATGGACTGGTCGAAAAATCGACCACTGGCCAAAAACCGTCAAATATATTAAAAAAAAAATACAACATTTATGAAAAAAATTTAGCACACGAAGTCAATTTATTTAATTTTATTTCAAATACAAATATTTTTTTGTTGTTTTATTGATAGAAAAGTCAGCTTACAAATTTTTATGATAATCATCAAAACATATAGTACATATGTAAATGAATATTGCACTTTTTGCAAGTAAAAGTGGTATGTTTCTTGCAAAATTTACACCGCCAAAATTTGGTTTCAATGCTTCTCATGCCTTTCATTGATCCGAGGAAGGTTCGATGGACCTTCATCTCCATGTTCGTTTTCATACTCGTCCTCGTCCTTGTCGTAATTCAATAATTCTGTTGTGACTTTATTCTATACTTTGCCACCGCATTATCATGGAGATCCACACCACCCATGCCATGATTATACTCTTGAATAGCTTTTGGCTGCGGGATAGTGATAGTTTGTTTTTTCTTCCGAACAATATCTTTTAGTGCTAATAATTGGATTGACTGTGAAGTTATTAGTTATAACATTGACTACAGCATTATCATTCCACCGAACAGTAAATATTTCTTGCTGATGATCAAGTAGTTGGTCAAATGTTCCTCGTATTTCTTTTTGTAAATTTCTCTAAGGAGAATCGCCCATTCTATTTTCGCGAATAGTACCAGTTGCAAAAAATCGACGTTCGTTCAGAGGGCACATTAGATGGTATGAAGAGAAAAAAATTATCAAAGAAAATGATGTGGCACTCGGGGTCAGATACATTGGCAAGCAAGTCTAAGACTGTTTGTGCGCCTAGACCAATAGTTTTATCGTGAGGGGTTGCTGCTCCCCCGTACAATGAACTAGAAAATAAGTACCCACTTTCAGATCACAAGCACCACGTTTTCAATCCAAACCGGATTGGCTTTCCCTTGATAAACATTTTGCAGGAGTGGCGTCCAAAGTATGGAATCATCTGTTCGTCTATAGAGAGATTATGGCTAAAGACTCCAAACTACATAAACTTTTTGTTGAGAGCGTCAGTAATAGGATGAACTTTCGCAAAACGGTCTGCTGCGTTTAAATTCGTGTTTTCAGCGAGATGGAAAAACTGCTTAATTTTGTTAAGCCAATTACGACTCATAGCCTGCTTCACAATTGGAATTCCCATGTCCGGTCGAACAGACCAGTAGTGGTCAATGTGTGGCAAAGTATGGTACCCCGATAGGTACAATATTCCAATAAACCTACGTATTTCGATTGGCGTGATGTTAATTGGAGCATTGTGTTGGTTTGCATACTCATTTGTGAAAGTGGTAATATTTGTGATCAAAAAACAATGTAAAGAGATCATAGGGGGATTTTGAGCCTACAAAATAGTGCAATTATATATACGTATACAAAAAGGATTAATTGCTTACCAATTTCAGAAAACATTTCTTCCAATTTGATTGCTTCCACATTTATTGCGGTCCTTGTGTATTGAAAATCTCTGGGTTTTCGCCATATGGGACGGGCAAAGCCCGATTTACTCAAGCGAAAAACTCTAGAACTAAAAATCTTAGCGGAATGCCAACATTCCACCGCTGCATCCCTTTTAGGATAGTTCTGCCCTAGTTCGATATTAGACGAATGAGAACTAGTTCGATTTGTAGGCATTTTCTAATAGTCCCGTACCATCCAATATAGGACAGGTTCGATTTTGGAGGTAAGGTACTAGTGCTGAACTAGAATTTTGGTTCACTAGTAGTGATTTTCCCTGAAGGGGTAGTACCTTTCCTATACCACAAAGATAATCACTTCCATCTCTTTCAATAAGAAAAAAATATTGCTAGATTTTGTTCTATCCTACATGACAGTTCCTGGCCAGCGGTCGATTTCTCGACCACTAAAGTTTACGTCCATGAAACAGTAAAAATTATTGCAATATCGATATGTTACTTTTTTGATTCTCTTAATTTCATCTTTTCTCTTCACAATAAATTAGTAACAATTATTTGTTTTTTTGTTTTTCATTATTTTTTCATCTGCACAAAAAACACGTAAAAATAGTGATAATTTCATTCTTTTACAAAAATCTGCCCTGAACCTTTTTTTCTTAAAAAATTATGCTCTGGAAATTAACTAAATTCCAAATTTAAAACTTGTGAAAACTGATCAATAAATTTACATTTAGTTTCTGAGATATTGGAGTCCGAAGTTGGTGGTCGAAAAATCGACCAGCTGCCGAAAATGGGTTAAAAGTGAAAAAAAAACCATTTATTTTTAAAATCGAAATCATTTAAAACGGTATCTCCTCTATTAAGAATTATTGTCTTCGACAGTAACTATTCACCGAACATAGCAAACAAAAACTCAAAAAACTTAACTTTTTGCAGCTGTGCACATTCTTAAGACTGTAATTACGTATCATCAATGATTTCCATACGAAAAGTGTTTTCGTTCTAGATATAACAGGTAAAAATCCAGAAAATAACATTTTTCTCAAAGGTTAACTTTTTATGTCCGCCACTGTAATCATATGTTTTTACTAATTTACATAGAAAAATATGTTTAAGTAACAAGAAATAACAGAAAAATATCAGAAAATACGATTTTTTTAGGTACTCACATATTTATGTCTGCCACTGTAATTCTATTTTTCCACTAATTTCCTCTTAAAAATAAATTCCACGTGAGTTTTAACTGAAAAAGACAAGAAAATTTCATATTTTTTAGTTGTATTATATATGTGTGCGCCACTGTAATTAAATACTTTCATTCATTTCCTCATAAAAATAGTTTTTATTTGAGAAATAGCAGAAATATATTAGTATGTAAGATTTTATCTGGAGGTCACATATTTACGTCCGTCGTCCCGTTAACTAATTTCCTTATGAAAATTTTAAAAATAACAAACAAATATCAGAAAATAAGATTTTATCATTTTTAATTTCGTTATTAAAAAAATATTTTTCATCTGAGAGATAACTGAAAAATACAAGACAATTTTATTTTTAGGTGTTAACAGGTATGTGTCTGCAACTGTAATTATATATTCTCATTGATTTGCTAATAAAAAGAGTTTTCGCTTGGGAAATAACATACAAATATCAGAAAAGAAGATTTTATCAGGTGTTCACATATATATGTCACGGCTGTAGTTATATATTTTTTCCCGATAGAAAAATGTATCTATCTGAGAAATAACAAAAACATATCAGAAATTTTGTTTTGGTGGCCATATTTGTGTCCGCCACTGTAACTAAATATTTTCAATGATTTCCTCATAAAAATAGGTTTTGTTTGAGAAATATATCAGAAAATAAGATTTTATCAGGTGTTCACATATTCACGTCCCTCCCTCCAATCATATATTTTTACCTCTTTTAAGAAATAACGGACAAATATCAGAAAATAATACTTTATTAGGTCCCTGTAATTATAATTTTTCACTAATTTCGTTAGAAAAATAGTTTTAGTCTGAGAGATAACTGAAAAATACAGGACAATTTTATTTTTTTTAGATATTAACAGATATGTGTCTGCAACTGCAATTCTATATTTCATTGATTTGCTAATAAAAAGAGTTTTCGATTGGGAAATAACCCACAAATATCAGAAAACAAGATTTTATCAGGTGTTCATATATAAGTCCGCCGCTGTAATTATATATTTTTCCCCGACTCTTATAGAAAAATGTATGTATCTGAGAAATAACAAAAACATATCAGAATTTGGTTTTTTTTGGTGGTCCCATATTTATGTTCGCCACTGTAATTAAATATTTTCACTTATTTCCTTATAAAAATAGGTTTTGTTTGCGAAATATATCAGAAAATAAGATTTTATCAGGTGTTCACATATATATGCCCGCCGCTGTAGCTATATATTTTTCCCCCGACTTTCATAGAAAAATGTATCTATCTGAGAAATAACAAAAATATATCAGATTTTTTTTTTTGGTGTCATATATTTATGTTCGCCGCAGTAATTATATAATATATCATATTTTCTCTGATTTCCATACCATGATTTATGATATAAAATGGTTTTCAATTGAGAAATTGCAAGAGGACCTCACAAAAATTTGTTTTTTTCTGGTGTTAACCTATTTATTTCCGACACTGTATCTCTGAAAGAATTAAAATGGAAATGCATTTTAGCATTTCTATGCAATAATGCTCAGTTTTACAAGCGCATACATACTGGCACAAAAATATCTTGGATACCATGAATGTTATGCCCAATTCTTTGGTAATATCCAAATTTTAATCTTTTGATGTTAGCTTTTATTTGTAAGCTTCGAGTGGCTGTTGGTTATTTCTAAACTCAGAAATAACTAAGAATCTAGTAAAAGTATCCACAAGGCCGTGAAACCGAAAGAAAGTTCAGCGTACACTCCTGAGGCTGAAGCATTTTTGCTGGGTAATTTAATGTTACTTAATAATTTTTTCTTGTGACGCTTTTTGACCTTCTTCTTGAGGTCGCTTTTTTACATTTTCCTTTATACGTTCGATATTCACAATCAGATTTTAAAGTATGATACATCGTTGCTTTTGCCTCAAGCAGAAAATTTTTCCTGCTCCAAAGTACATTGGCCTTGTCAGGTGGTGCGGTCTATTATCCATCCTTACAGATTATTTTTTACCACTCACACAATTATTAGCCTAACACGGACACTTAAGCATCAATAAAATTTCATACTTTGATATTAATTTTTTACACCAATAACTTCTTTTTAACGTTTGGTTATCTTAATTGCGTTGATTGAATTTCGTTTAATTTTTGTTTTGTTGCACGTTTTAAATTTAAGTGAAAAAATAATGTTTAACGATTTTTTATTAATTTGTATTTTTCGAACCTTTGTGTCTGCTATTAATAAATGTAATATACCTATATGTTTGTGCGTATTAACATATATTTACATACAAATGAGCATATTGAAATCATGTTCACACCTACGTACATACATACATATGCTCATATAATATAAACATTCCCTTTCGGCTTAAAGACAATGTGTAAATTGAAAGTGAAATTAATTGTAGGATTAATGAAGCACGAGGCGTGAACCGCTACGACCACAACCACTACCATAACGCGCGTTGATTGTGCATATGGATGGGTGTGTGGTAAACCCAAGCGCACACACTTTGCTGATAACTTTTCACAGCGAATTGCTGGTGATTAATTTTATATGCTGTAAGTATGAGTTTTACGATTTTAATTTAACAAGTGGTTGCAAGACAACCGCTATGAATGACAGACAGGCAGGGTACGGCTGAAACTCTCCGCCTGAGCTGGCAACGGGAGTGGAAATGAAATGAAAAGTTTTAATTTAAAGTAATATAGTTACGTAATAAGCAAATGCCAAAGCAACGAGCAGAAAATACAAAAAGGAAATAATAAAATATGAAATTCGAGAGCGCAGCAGTTCGTAGTTTATTGAAAAAAAAATCCAAATGTTCTTAAGTGTTTTTCAATATTTCAGCTTTCTCCTATTTCCTCAGTTTCAATTTCTGTTTGGCAGCCATCCATCACTGCATCATTGCCAATAAATAAAACGTTTTGCCACTTGGGAGGAATTTCAAAGTGCGCTTTATATTGCATGCACACGCACACACATATACGCGCTTTTACGAGTATTATGTGCTATCTACCTACGGCGGCCGCCAAAGTTCGTGCTGGAGCTATCAATGTGCCAGATGCAGTTAGTTTCGTGAAACTACTTACAAGCGAATCAACTAAGTGATCGATTGTTATATTTGTTGGAGCAATGCCATCTGACCGCTTGGCAAACCGAAAGCGGTTGAAGAATTTCAGTGAGATGTGGTTAGATATTTAAAGTAGAATTGAAAATATAAAAAGTTGTTCAATTTAGTGGATCAAAATCGGAATAGTAAGAGGTTCGGTGGAAAAATTTTACTTCTTTTGCTATGCACATACATATATATATGTTAGTTTATTTTTCATTTGACCCTTTAAATGCACTTTCCATGGTTTGCTGCTTTAAGAAGAAAGGCTACTGTAGAAAGTTGAAAAAAATTTATTTTTTTCTGTTGCTTAAAAAATGCTCTAGCACTCCAAAAATGGCAAACTAAAAGAGCTAAAGTGAGAACAGTTTTTGAATGTTTATATTGTGAATTTGAGCGTTTTCCCTTTCAGTCCGTTGGGTACTGTAACGAAAAAGGTAGACGATGCTTTCCATTTCAATTCAACCGGGCTATTCGGGTCATGTTCTTCGATTTCGCTGTAACTTAAATATGTTGCTCTCTGGTCAAAAAAATTAGACACGTATTTTTTTGTTCGCCCGAAAAATTTTTTTTTCAAGAGTTATCGGCAATTTTGTTTTCCGGCTCAAACTCGACTTTTTTTAATTATATAAGAAAAAATTTTTTTTAAATGCCCATAACTTAGTCAAAAATAAACCGATTTTAATAGTTCTGGATTCAAAATGATCGTAATTACTTACACGAGCGACTTCATGTAGAAATAATTGCAAAAAAGTAGTTGAAAATTTTTTATTTAGCAAAAAAGAAAAAAAAATTGAAATTTTTTCGAAATTCAATACAGTGCACTCGCGATAACTCGAACTAATTAAAACAGGCGCTGTTCGATTTATCGAATTTTTTCGACTTATCAATTGAGTGTGCTATGTTAAAAAAACAGTCATCGATATCGATTTTTTTCAATTAAATTTATTTATTTATTTACATATGGATATGAACATGAATATGTTTAAAATAATTAATTCGTTTCAATATTTTTCATCAAATATTTGGCAGTCTTTGTGTCAGTTACACAAAAAAAGTCAGCTTTAACAGAAAAGTTAGGCCGAAAAGAAAGTTGTAATGTGTGTTTGTCTTTTCTTGTCTGCAGCAATGTTGAAGAGTGTTAACCTTTGCGGGGCTTACTTGTTCAGTTGTGGCCCACTGAATTACCTTATTGATAGAGCTAACTGCCCCCTCAGATGATATCCGCTCACATGTCTCAGTTGTGTTGTTAAACTCAGACTCAGAATCACTAGTTTCAATTATTACTTCTGTGTCGGTAAATTCGGCACCATCATTCCATTTGTTAACATCATAAAGCGTAAATTCGACCTGTAAATTATGTTTTTCATGTTATGTTCTTTCAAGATGAGTCCACTTATTGGGTAATTCTTTTTTCTTTGGGACAGAAACCATTTGTATAAAGCGGCTTTCATTTTAGGAAACTCAGAAGCTTTTAAAGTTCTCCTCTTCCCAGGACCCAAAAACGTGTTGTTTACTGCTTTTAAAATTGCCTTGTCTTTCTTTTTTATAAGACTTATGGTGGACTTGGCTACCCCATATTCCTTCGCTAGAGAAGTAACACTACATCCACGTTTAATTTTGTTAAGGACTTCAGCCCTCTCTTTTAATGTTAAACACTTCAACCTTTTACGATCCATTACTCACATGCACTGATACACTACAAATGACAAATTTAAAGCAATTTGGTCAATGCAAGATGTTGTTCCCAGAAAACTAACGGGATATTAACGTCGAAATATTCATATGGACAATACACTAGTATACATATAATTTATATACATATACTATTACATATGTATGTATGTACAAAATGTACATGTTTGAAAAGAATGTGTATACAAATAAATTTGTTTTTTTGTTCGAGTTATAGCGCTTTAATATTGTTCGAGTTACAAACTAGTCAATAGGGAAAAAAATGTGTTCGAGTTAGCACGTCGTTCGACTTAGCGGCTATTCGAGTTACCGCGAGTGCACTGTATTTCAAAAAGTGTATTTTTTTTTATAACTTTTTCCAAATCAAGAGGACATTTCAAACTTCAATTTACCTGAATGCCCAGTAGCTAAAATGAGTTGTTTTTGAGTAATGAATTTTTGAGTAAAAAACCTGTTTCGCACTTTTTGTTTTTTGGTAAATAAAAAATTTTCAACTACTTTTTTGCAATTGTTTCTACATGAAGTCGCTCGTGTAAGTAATTACGATCATTTTGAACCCAGAATTATTAAAATCGGTTTATTTTTGACTAAGTTATGGGCATTAAAAAAAAAAAATTCTTATATAATTAAAAAAAAATCGAGTTTGAGCCGAAAAACAAAATTTGCCGATAACTCTTGAAAAAAAATTTTTTGAGGCGAACAAAAAAATACGTGTCTCATTTTTTTGACCAGAGAGCAACATATTTAAGTTACAGCGAAATCGAAGAACATGACCCGAATAGCCCGGTTGAATTGAAATGGAAAGCATCAGACGCATTTTTATCGAAACTACACTTTTCAAGTCGGTTGAACCAATAACTCGAAGAAATCTTGAGCTCAAGGGATTGATTTGAGATTTGAGTTAACAGTTTTTCTATGAAAATCGGCGAAAATATATATATACAGTAGGGGACATATAGTTATATGTAAACACCTGTTAGAATACTAATTTCGGATATTTGTCTGCTATTGCTCGAATGAAAACTATTTATATGAAGAAATAAGTGAAAATACATAAATACACAGAGGACATATATACAGGTATACTAACACCTGGAAAAGTTAAAAATTTGTGTATTTTTCAGTTATTTCTCTTCTGAGAACTATTTTTACAAGGAAAATATATATTTACAGCAGCGTTCTTAAGCATGTGAGAATACCAATTTCTGAAATTTGTCTGTTACTTCTCGAATGAAAGCTATTTATATGAAGAAATCACTGCAAATACATAAAAACAGGGGCGGATATACATGCATATTAGGGCGGGTCGATTTAAAAATCGCTCGTTGCTCTGTGAAAATCGTATTCAATTAGGCCGGGTCGATTTGTGGGGAGCCAAAAAAATCGCCCATTGCTCTGTGAAAATCATATTCTAGGGATCAAAATAAGAAATTTTGCCGAAGGAATCATACCTCTAAAACGAATTCGGATGTCCCCCAATTTGGGTCGAACGAAAAATCCCACTCTGACCCATTTAGAGTGCTCCAATCGAGTTCAAATGTATGACCGACCCCCACTAACTTTGGACGGCCGATCCACCCATGCTAGTGGCACACCCCCTGGAACTCCCCTGGGGGGTTCCCCTTACAATCATTTCAAAATATCACCATTATTGGCCTTTACATGAGAAAAGAAACTAAAAAGTTCGACCTAAATTGGGGGGGGCATCAGAATTCGTTTTAGAGGTATGGTTCCTTCGGCGAAGTTTCTTATTTTGATCCCTAGAATATGATTTTCACAGACCAATGGGCGATTTGTTTGCTTCCCCACAAAAGACACTAAAAGTTCGACCCAAATTGGGGGACATCAGAATTCGTTTTAGAGGTATGGTTCCTTCGGAAAAGTTTCTTATTTTGATCCCTAAAATATGATTTTCACAGAGCAATGGGCGATTTTTTGCCTCCCCACAAATCGACCCGGCCTTATACATATATAGTATGTTAACCTTGAAAAATCAAATTTTCCTGTATTTTTCAGCTATCTCTCAGATGAAAACTATTTTTACAAGGAAACTAGTGAAAATATAAATTACAACAGCGGGCATAAATATATGATCACTTGATAAAATCTTATTTTCCGATACTTGTTTGTTATTTCTCAAGTGATAACAATTTTTGTAATGAAACCAGAGAAAATATATAATTACAGCGGCGCTCATAAATATGTGAACACCTGTAAAAGTAATTTTTCTTTACATTCTTCAGTTATCATGCACTTGTAAACTGCTTTTACAAAGAATTTAGTGAGAGAGTATAATTACAGCAACGGACATATATGTATATGTGAACTCCTGATAAAATCGCATTTTCTAATATTTTAATACTATTTCGCAAACTAAAACATTTTTCTATGAAAATTAGTGAAAAATATAATTACAGCGGCGGAAATAATTAAGTATGTGAACACCTGTAAAAAATACAATTTTCTTATATTCTTCAGTTATAATTCATTGAAAACTACTTTTAGAAAGAATTTAGTGAAAAAGTATAATTACAACAATTACACAATTACAATTGCACTTTCTGATATTTTATTGTTATTTCGCAAACTAAAACATTTTTCTATGATAATTAGTGAAAAAAATATGCTTACAGCGGTTGACACAATAATGCCAAGAACTAGCAAAAATAACATTTTTTATTATTTTTCTTCTTTTTTGATTGTTTATTCTCTAACGAAAATGTTTTTTTATATAAACATCAATGAAGATATATATATATAATATACTATATAAAATTATTTTCAATAGAGTCGAATTTTTTTAGATTAAAGGGTTGTTAAGTTTTTACGGGCGGTGTTGATTTTGAATAAAATATAATTTTTTTTTTAAATTATTGTCATTTCTCTTTATTGTGATAATATTGGTATGGCTCAGTTACGTATGGAACAAAATATAGGCCAAATGGCCGCCACGGCCTCGGGGGCACAACTCCATCCGATGGTCCAAATTTCCGATGACGCTGAGGCATAATTGAGATTCTATGCCGTTAATGTGCCGAATCATCTCATCCTTCAGCTCTTGAATTGTTGCTGGCTTATCGACGTACAACTTTTCTTTAAAATAACCCCAAAGGAAGAAGTCCAACGGTGTCGTAGACGTTTAGGTGTGGTTCACATTCAACATCGGGCATTGAAATTTAACCACCCTTTAGAAAAAAATGTGGCTTTACAGCTGCAGTGGGACATCTCCATATTTCGTGGGAAACCATTCTCGTAGCAGCTGCAACAGTTGGGTGAGATTTAGTATTGAAAGAGAATATATGGAACATATCCCCCGTATACCGCTGGGCCTTTTGCTGTCACACGTGTCCTGTAGCGCCTGTAGCGCACACAAAAGCAAAGTAGCCAATTTTTTACACAATAAGAAAATAATAAAAAATAAGCTTGGAGTAGTGCATTATAATCAATAAAAAAGCGCAGTATTGCATGAAGCATAATTAATGAAATGTAAAATTTCGAAAAATGTGGGTGACTGTTTTTTTCAGTTTTTTTGATTTTTGGTTTTTTTGTTTGTAGCCTCAAACCAATATTGGCAAAAAATATAAATTATGGTGTTTTCTAAGCTAACTTTAAGCTGTGACAAATATTTATAACGAAAAAAAATTGAATATTCTTCAAGGATGGTCAAAGATATATATTTCAGTTCTCCTTCGAGGGCCTAAATATACTTCAGTGAACTAAATTTCAGTTCCTATGCCTGCTAAGTCCAACTTTCCTCCTATGTGACGAGATGTCTGCTGGTCTCGGTGGCAGTGATATTTTTACTGTCTGTCAAGCCTCTTATGTATTTGGGTACTGAATTAATTAGAAAAAGTTGTCTTCCAACAAGAAGTAAAATTCGCAAACTTAGCACCAGCTTTACGACATACCTCCCACACATTAATTCTTTAGCGGTCTTTTGACCCGCAAAATTGCTACCAAGTTTAAGCAGGCAACAAAAGTCAATTATTAAATTGAAACAATCCTTTCGCACACACTCACACACTACATGTATAATCGTACATACATACAAGCATATGTATGTGAGAATATCAGTGTAAGCGTGTTTTCCAATTCAAGTTTCCCCAAAGGGTTACTGACGAAGCTATCGAAAATTCGAGTACAGCGGTGCAATCTGCGATAAGGACACAACCGCACAAGTGCCACTACACAGAAGGATGTCAAAAAGGCAAAAAGAGCACACGCAGCTGTTCACAATCAAGCAATACGAGTATCACATCTCTATATGTTTACTATGAATTTGCAAAGCAGTAGTTTGTAATAATAAATATATATAAAATATATGTAAAATGTTTGTATATATGAGCTCGCACATGGCAATGTTCAACCTTTACTAAAGTATGTACGTGCATACGTATGTGTATAAGCATTCACTGCGGTTCATATCGGCGCTTGAACTTTGAGGTGCGAAATCGAGCGAAAATCGCAAAAGCTAATAAACTGCGTTTACCTTTGCCAATGTTGGTGAAACGGAGCAGCTCACACAGCGCAGCAAGTCAGGACGACACACTTGCATTAAAGAGTATCGTTTGTGTGTGTATATAAAAGTGTGTATGTATGTGCTTATGGAAGTGTGCGTTCGTGTCCAAATACACGCGCGTTTATTTGTGATGTTGTGGTGTGGATTAATGGTGTTGTGGTGACCGTGCACCAGATCGCCTGACAAGCTAGCTGACACTGCGCACCCAATGAGCTGGAAACTATGTAGGATATCGTGCGCTCAAGTGGCCGAATCAATGAGCATTCAGTCAGTTGGTAGCCTAAAAAAGGTCAAATGGCTATATTGGTACATTGGCCAGCTGGTGCCATGACTTTGCCACAGTAATTATTGTTTAAAATTAAATTTTTGAAAATTTTAGGCTGAAAACAGTTTGTGGATAGGGCAGAAGTTTAATACGAAGCAGGAGACTATGATGTGTGTTTTATCATAAAAATTGGTATTTCAGCATTATTTTGAGATTTTTAAATAACAAGAAATTTCTGAGTTTTATTGCATGAAATTGAAATTTGAATTGGTTGAGCCAAGGAGCACCAAAAAACTTGGTGGCTCCTAGAACACTCAGGCTAAAACCCCAGAGATAGAGACAGAAACAAAGACAGAGACAGAGACATAGACAGAGACATAGACAGAGACAGAGACAGAGACAGAGACAGAGACAGAGACAGAGACAGAGACAGAGACAGAGACAGAGACAGAGACAGAGACAGAGACAGAGACAGAGACAGAGACAGAGACAGAGACAGAGACAGAGACAGAGACAGAGACAGAGACAGAGACAGAGACAGAGACAGAGACAGAGACAGAGACAGAGACAGAGACAGAGACAGAGACAGAGACAGAGACAGAGACAGAGACAGAGACAGAGACAGAGACAGAGACAGAGACAGAGACAGAGACAGAGACAGAGACAGAGACAGAGACAGAGACAGAGACAGAGACAGAGACAGAGACAGAGACAGAGACAGAGACAGAGACAGAGACAGAGACAGAGACAGAGACAGAGACAGAGACAGAGACAGAGACAGAGACAGAGACAGAGACAGAGACAGAGACAGAGACAGATACAGGGACAGATACAGGGACAGATACAGAGACAGAGGTAGATAGTAATGTGGGAATTTTCCAGATTCTTTGGTAAATTTGTAAATATCCTCCAGTTTTAGAGAAAGAATATCACTCATTCTCACAACATCAGAACCCAAAACTCGTAATCTTGCTCTAGCAAAGGCAGAACATTCACAGAGAAAGTGCTCAGTGCTATCCGTCCCCTCCAAGCAAGACAGGCACATTGTGGTGGTCATATGCTGACCCCATGGGTTGTGTCCTGTAATAATACCGATCATACATCGAACGTATTTCCTTCCAAGTTTTAGTAGAAAGTTTAACAGTTTTCTGCTCGGACTTGTCACAAAACACTTTGCAGTTCTGTAGTGTTCTAGACCATCGCTCTTTATGTAAATTGCATACATAATCGCTGATCCAATCTGGTCCTGGTGGAGGAACCGCTAATCCACGGTTGGCCAATTCATCGGCAATCTCGTTTCCTTGAACACCGGAGTGTCCTGGAACCCATATAAGTACAAGCTTGTTTTGTCTTGCGACAGAATTGAGCTTCTTCTTACATTCTTGAACAATCTTTGAGGTTTGCTTCGCATTCTTCAGGGCCTTGCAGCCTGTGCAGCTTGACTGTCACTAAAAACTCCCGCTCCATCTGCTCTCGATTATTCCTTCGGCTACTTTCAGGATTGCAAAAATTTCGGCTTGGAAAACAGTTGCCATTTCCCCATAGCATAATTCGGAAAACATAATCATAAAACGACTTATGTTTTTTGATTACAAAAACTCATTTTTTATTTATGCAATAATGATTAGTTTGTCAGTTGTGTTTTTTTTTTAGCAGAAATAATCAATATTTTAAGAGTTATGACTTTTTGATCATAAATAAGTAATAATTTTTTTTGATATTTGATCTCCCAGAAATAAAAACAAAGCTTTTAGTTTAATAATTTTGGACCATCGAAAAACTCAAAATGCCACACCTCACCTAAACTCACTTCAATTCCACCTGAAGTCACCCGAACTTATCGCAACTAACCTCAACTGACCTCACTTGAAATTCAACTTTCTTGTTTTTTTGTTCTGTTCTTTTTTTTTTTGTATAAACAATTTTAAAACTATGATTAGCTCCCGTGGTAAAAGGATTTGATAATTCAAATTAGTGCTGAGATTTGAGATTTCAAAATTTTACTTATCCACCGAAAAGAAACTTTTTTCTCGAGCCGAATTCTACTTTACGTATCACATTATTTTCGCTCCCAACTATGAAACTCTCTTTATTATGAGTTTTGATAAGTGAGTAAATGGTTATTGAGCTATGTACTTTGCTGATGCTACAAACGAATTGGTGATTATATTCTTTAGCTACTTAGATTGAAGAGAAAATAGAAAAACTTCAATGGCTTATGATCTCTAAGATTTTGTTTTTAAATAATATCAAATAAGCTGAAGCGAGTAAACGAAGAAGTCTTAGTCGTCTGTAATTCTTCTTTTTTCTATCAGTTTCCAGCTCTTCACAAAGTATTTTGAATTTCCTTCTCTATCAGCTAGAGGGCTCCAATCAAAGGTCAAACAACTGCCGCCTCTTTTTAACCTAAACCGTACCTCATAACTCCCCAATTCAGTCTCAAAGTACTATTTTTCAATTTATTCATGCTGACCATAACAAGTAAACAAGTTTTTTTTTTGTTGAACTGTACATTTAATTCATTGCCTCTTACTGACACTTCCTCTTCGTCTCTCTATCTAGACATCTTTCATTTCGCAATGCTTCTTGCGAAGGTATCAGCATTGAAGTTGTGCAAAAACTTCTTGACTTGTTGTGTTGTCAACCATGTGAAATTGCGACCATGAAAAACTGAGTTTTCACCCAACAGCAGAAAATAAGTATCGTGAAACACACACACACTACGGAAATATGCACGAAAGGATACAAACAATATGGCGCTCCGGCACAGTTGACTGTAACCAACCGCAAAGGCATAGCTTTCGAGCACCAAAAGCAGAACGCGTATCGCGCAATTCACAGTGATGTAGGAAGGGTTAAATGTGTCAAAAAATGAATATAGATCTACTATACATAGAATATATTGCACATTTTGTATATTTAAAAAAATATATACTTAGAGTGCATCAGTCATTGAAGAGATGAACTAGCCAATATCTCAGCCGTTACATTCAATGAAATAAAATGAAAATAAAATTTATACTAAAGAAGACAGTGATAAGATGGGAAATTTGATCAGTAACTTGGGCGAAAATGTCAATAAGCATAGAAGCTCACAAGTTCATGATCTACGTAAGATTCAATTCAGAAGTTAATGTTTCCTTAATGCATCAACCGTTCACGAACTTATCTCTGACCTGCCAAAATTCTGCCTTGCATGAAAATATTTTGTGATCTCTTTACTTCGTAGGCATCTCTCACTCAGCTCATGAAAAGTTTGGCAAAAATAATGCTGAATATACTCACTTAAAAAGCCTTTCGACCTGATGAAGGAACCTTCTCATTTTGTGATTCAATAGCCTCTAATTGTCGTTGCATTTTTTCGAAAGCAGCTTTCGTATATTTTTGGACCTCTGAAATTTCCACATTCCGACATTATTTTTATAGATTTTGATTTTGATCTTGTGGAAGCTAGGGCTTTAATGGGAGGATGGTAATCAGTAGCCACGTCACGTCAGCTATACTACGATGAACGACCTTCAACTTTTGGTTGATAGCAGTAAATCTTGAAAGGAGCTAATGTAAAAGTATTGGTATTAAATTTTCTCAAATTCTAAATTCTGACGCTTATAAACATGTGTTGCCCTCAGCACCCCAAATGTAAAAGACTGCGCTGCGCCTAATTGTAATCTAAAAAAATCTGACGGCGGCGGCCGTAGCCGAGTGAGTTGCTGCATGGCCGCCATTCGGTAGTGCGTAGGTTCAAATTTCCGCGCATGAAACGCCCAATTGATCAATAGGCAATATTTTCGAGAGGCAATGACAAACCTCCGTGCGAATTTTGAGCATGAGAAAGATCCTCATAAAAATCATTTGCCGATCGGAGTCGGAGACGGAGCTTGGCCTAACTCCAAAAAAAGGTGTAAGCGCCAATTATTTATTTTTTAAAATATCTGAGGGATTTCCGCTAGATGTATTTTGTGAGTCGGAAATAACGATGTATACGCCTTTTCTTTCTTTTCTCTTTCTTTTTCTCTTGAGCCTTGGCTTTATGCCACGAGAAAACATTCCTGGAGAGATTTATATTACGAAGAGTGAGTTCTCTGTTGTAGACTTTTAAAATATAGGTAACCAAAGAAAAAATTCGATACAGTCCTTAGAACCACTACGAGAAAAATGGTGTTGGTGCCACCTTTCCAAAAAATTTCAGTATTTATAGAATTAATATATACATATATAACCCTTACTGGGTTTTTGGTCGAGCTCCTCCTCCTATTTGAGGCATGCGTCTTGATGTTGTTCCACAAATGGAGGGTCCTACAGTTTCAAGCCGACTCCGAACGGCAGATATTTTTATGAGGAGCTTTTTCGTGGCAGAAATACACTCGGAGGTTTGCCATTGCCTACCGAGGGGCGACGGATAGCGGTGGTTGAAGAGATTCTTTTCTGTAATATCTTTCTGTTTTTCGCTTTCTCCGCTTATACGATTTTGGCTGAGTTTAACAAAGCGCATCAGTCGTTTCTTTCTCATGCTAACCGGCGCCAGTTGGACAAACCAAGTGAAGCCAAGCCCTTTTTCACTATTATTAAGGTCGATGATATCGATATCAGTTCTGCAGTTCGTACGATCCGTTTCGGCCTCAGGCTAAAGAAGTCACACAATAGCGAGTCACTCTGTCTTAAATCTTGTTTGGTATCCAACGGCTATGAGAGGTCCTACCCTTCTTGCGGCGCTGCAAGTGTTGACCCACGTCATTTTGCATCGCCGTATTAGTTTTGCGGGGACATTGCGTCATATAGGCAACTTCTTTTCGTGCTGTCGAATGCACCTCTGAAATTCTGTAACATAGGCATCAAAAATTGGGCACGCTTTGATAGGACAGTCGTCGAGCCATGCGAGCATTTATTCCATTGCTTAGAAACAGAAGATTAGCAGAAAAGCAGATCTAAGCCGTATAATGCTAACTATTCTACTGCGGTCTGGTAAAATAGAACGCGAGTTTCCAGTGACTCAAAAATAGCGTAGATATTTTACAATTTTTTTTCTCACTGACGGTGCTCCATTCGTTATATGGAGGTACAAAAAAAGCAACAAGCAACTTCTAGCTGGCATTACGAAAATTCAGTGTGTCATAAAACTGCATACTAGAAATTTTTCTAGAAACTTCGAACAAAAAAAAAAACAAAAATTATAATTTGTTGAATTTTTTTCCAATTTAACCAATGTTTACAACTTTTATTGGTATCGTTTTTATAGGAAAATGAACTAAATTTTCATAAAACAGCTATTAAAATTAAATAAGAGATAAATCTTTGACATTTCATTCAGATAAATCAGCGATAAGTCCAATGTCAAAAGTCCTTGTGCCGTAGTTGGTTAAATGCAGTTAGGCGCACATTGAAAAATTCGTAGAAAAATGTTTAATTCACCCAAAGTACGCACAGCACCCCTCTTCTGTCGCAAAACAAATGCCCTCATTCTGATCACTTTTGGACAACATCAATCTGTCGCACAATATTTTAGACTCACATATCTACTGCATAATATTTATATGTGAATGTAGAGAAATTAACCGGCATTCAGTGCTCTGGTGTTTTATTTCACTGACCGCCGCACTGTATGCTGTTTTATGCGGCCACTGCAGTGCATTGCTTGGTCACAGCTAATAAACGGGTTGATGAATGGACCTGCTAACGAACTGAAAACACAGTCTCGCACAAAACAAAATTCACGAAAGAATACTTCTACTATGTATATTACGAATACTTGTTTATAATGTTTTTGTTGCGGGTATTGTATCGTACCAAATGCTATGCACATACACAGATACATACAGGTACATACGAAAAAGTCTATTTTTAGTTCTTTGGAGTTGCGGTCATTTTTGTATAGCTTTGGGATGCCAGCAGATGTATATTGTCATACAACCGAAGATATATGTACACACACATATAAATTTATGTAGTTAAGAATACCCACACAAGCATCTAGGATTCCCTGATATGCTGGTGCTGGTTCATGTGCAGATGGGCGCGCATTCATTTTCATTAAACTCCATTACGAAAAAGTAGTGTATTTTCCAAAGACAGATTAATTAAGACTGCAGAGGTTTGAAATTGATAAAGGGTTAACAGCGTTCTGGGATTTTTAGAGATTTGTGTTTTTTTTTTCTAATTAGTATAGAGTTTAAAAAACTTTTGCTTTAAAGGCTTCAGTTCCCGATTTGCCGCGGCGCAACGCAGCTACTCATAAAGTAGCTTTGAAATATTTCAATCCGTTTTTTTTCGAAACCACATTTCCCAAAGCCAGCAGATAGAGTACTTGAACACTGTTGCACTATTTGACTCGAAACTATGGCAAGTTCGAGCCTTCGCAGTAAAAATTGTAATACGTCTGCACCACATCGATTGAGAGCGCAAGGCACGGCAGTAATCAATAGTAGCAGCACCTGGCGTAGCATCACCATTAGCAGCACTGCAGTGGAGGCTGACCGAAATTGACGTACCGGGGAACCCCACAGACACTTGAGCCTTTGGCTCGCAATGACATACATGACGTAGAGACACAGGAAGACGAACCTATGGCTATAAATATGGTGGACCCATACGTGGTGAACAGAATTGGTCCTTTTTATGGATGCCGTTCTGGGCCTTGCCGAAGTAATGCTGAAGATAGTCCCGGGAAGGCAGTCTCCCCAAGAAAACTATGTCTCGTAGCTTCACACTTAAATTTTATTTGCAAGTATTTTCGTAGTTCACTTGAGTGTCAGCTGGAGTAGAGTTTAACTTAATCTCTGTAATTCGTCGCTCCATTGCAACTAAACTAAATGGTGTCCGCCTATGTTAAGTCGAACGAATACCTTTAAGCTCTCGCTCGTTATTTTGGACAAAATCTTAATTAAACTTAAAAATAATTTGTTCTATGCACCTCTAAAAATAATAATAAACCCAGCTCTGGCTCCCGTCGCACCCAACCGACATAAGAAACAAAAAGTGATCTGCAAGAGCTGGAATCTGATCACCACTTTCTGCTGCTCGATCTGACAAGTTCGTTAGACATATGCTATTATATGGACGGTTCGCATGGTGACCCGCCTTAAATAGAGGGTTTTAACTCAAACTTCTTTTGAAGGTTTAAAGATACCACATGATCCATGCCGAGAGAAGCTATTTATGCGATTTAAAATCCCCTGCCACTAAACCGGGCAAGATCTCATAAGACAGCTTTCGTTGCCCTACGCTTGAGAAAAACATTCCAGTAGTTTCTTAAAACCTTGGGTTACTCGCGCATACTAAACATGTTTGGCTTTCTGTTGAGCATCACAAATTGGTAGCTGCGGTTCTTGGGAACAATCTCGACAAAAAATGTGAAGCTGGAAAGAGTGGAGCGGCAATTACTGCACTCTACGTGATAAAGTAGCCAGCTGCTTGGATGGCTTTAAACTTGATGGTAGTGCATGGGGTGGTGACTTCTCGTGAAGTCCACGCCAAAGTCTTTCTCTTCGATTACTTGAGCGTCTCAGCATTTTACAAGCTGAAAGATGAGCCATTTTGTACGTTGTGATACAAATTGGAACTAAAACTATAAGAAGAGATGTTCTCACATTTAGTAGTCTCTTGCTTATTTCTACTGAAGACGTCCAAGCGAAACAGATTCCACCTCGCTTAGGTTCCAGGTCATAGGCACATAGTCGCATGGTAAGGCATCACCAAGCAGTTTCTTTCTTGTAAGCCTCTGTATACATAGGTAACTTTCTGGTAGGCCAGCTGGTGAACGATGCGAATAAAACGCAGCCTACCGATATGGCGATATCTGGAGTGGAAACGACCACGAGGTGTGTACTCTCTGAGAAGTTAGAAGGTATTCTTTGTTATGCTTTCTGGCCACTGATTAATAAGCAAGGTTGTTGGGTTTGCTTTTCTGAATGTGCTGAAATTATCTTTCTTCTCTGTTTAATCTTTAACTTCTCCGTGCTGTATGGAAACGAGCTTCGTTATAACGTGAATCCGTCTTCGCTGTGCTAAAAAAGCCGGCGAGTATTAGAAAAAATGGACCGAAAAGATGATACTTTAGATGTTATTTTACTAGAAATCCGTCCGCTCGTGAAATAATTATAAATAAGTCCGATTTCGAAGTTGGTGTTTCTTCATATCGCTGTTTCGGAGATTCGAACCTACGTATTCCGAATGGTAGTCACGCACCAAACCATTCGGCCACCAGTTACTCCTTAAGTATGTAAAACTAATGATCGGCTGGGTTGGGCTGAGCGATATGCCTTTCTTATGGCTGCATTTGGCGAAATGTCTCAACTTTCTCCGCGCTGGAGCACCACATTCAAGGAGCAGGTATCTTTGAGCCTCCGGTAATTGGTCGCAGAAACGACACGAGTCAGTGGACCATATCCAAATTCTGAAATTCTGTGCAGACGACTGCGTTACCTGCAATGGACTTTGAGAATACAAGTGAGCATTCCCGGTTTATCCTAAGGGAAGATTCTGAGTTCCCTGAACTTTTTTTCATTGTACCCCCAATAAGGACTTCGCCTGGTGTAGTTCCATAATTTGGTGTCAGCTAACCTCCCTTAGGTTTAGCTTTTTACACCTCAGCTTCTCTTGATGGTGTGTTAGCGAGGAAGGGCTCGCGTTCTTTTGGTAACGAGGCTGCTGCCTCTCTAGCCAATGCGTCCGCTACTGCATTCCCATAAGTAGTTCTTAAGTTTAATAAGAAAGCTGGGTAAGGATAAGATACTGTGATGAATAGAGGACACAAAATACCATTAGGTCTAAATGCAAATCTCAAATTTATCTATCTATCTAAGATTGTAAAGTTTTTTTTTTGAACTTGCAAAAGCACACACATTTATTTATTAGTATTTTTCGTTAGCCCTTTTACAGTGTATTTGCTTAAAAAATAAATTGTTTCGCCTTACAACTTCAAAGCTGGCGACTTCAACGAAAATTTTGTTTGGTCATTTGCAAGAAAACAAAAAAAATTGTCTTCACAAATTTACCCTCTTCAATTAGCATTCCCAAAACTACATATACTCATCTCGATTGCGAGCCCTCTTAGCATTCCCCCTCTCAATTACTTACGGTCTCACACAGCAAGTTAATTTTCTCCTCGTCCACTCATTTAGTATTTTGCTTTGTTTTTCTCGCGTGAAGCGCGTACCCGAAACAAAAGTTAAGAATCCCTTTATTGCCGCCGCTTCGAAATAAATTATGAGTATTGAATAAGTGAGAAAGTGAAGTATGTTTGTTTTGTATGCTCGTATGTTTGTGTAATATGCCTGACAGAAGAACACCACTCGACCAGCCGAAGCGAAAGAACAAAAAAAAAAAAAAAAAAATGCCGAAAAAATTAGTAAATATTCACAAAGTGTACGCCGCACATCAACAGCATCATTATCATTATTTTTTATTACATTAGCATAACAACAGCAACAATAATATCTCGTAACAGTTATAGCAATAAGAAAAACTTCAACAAGGCTTAGTAAATAGTAGCATAAGAATTTCCTCCTCGCTCTTTGCACTGGCACTGCCTACCGAAATGTGTTGACGCTGGGCTTAGTGTGTATTTGGCGAGAGGTAGGTAAAGAGAAGCAGGCCATGCGTGCTCAAAAAGTTCTGCAATCAAAACAACAACTATGGTATAACAGTTATATAAAAGAAGGCCTAGGTAAAATGGACTGGTGAAGTTGCGGGTGGAACGAAGTGTTGCATGAAATGAGCGTATCTGGGCGAAATGACTTGCGAATAAAATCAAAGTGTGCAAATGAGACTGAAACCAGACGCAGGCAAACAGTGAGGAGTTCATGTGGATATATTTACATGTATGTATGTATGTATGTATGTTAATCATTTATATTCGCATTACTTGCACCTTATTTTCATTCACTGCTTCTTAAGCGTCTCTTTTGACCTTTCAAATTGCAACCATCCCTTGGCTATATCGATGGAAAAAGTTAGCATTCAGCTGCTTAAGCCAGCGCATGAAAGAGAATTTTTGATTTTCCAACTACTGGGAGGGAGCTGAGACGGAGTCTGGAGTTTCTTGAAATAATTGTATGGTGAAATTCTCGCTCGAACTCTGGTTGAAAGATTTTACAAATATTATTTATGCCCGAATCGGCGAACATAGTAGGTGATGTCATGCAAATATTCCAGTAACGATTCAGGCTCGATGTTGAAGGTTTTTCAGCATTACTTTGCGCTACTGCAGCAATATTTTGAACAGAACGTCCAGTTTTTGGTCTGTCAGTCCTTTTTTTATCCTCGACGAAACTAGTTTTTTTAAATTTTTTCTGCATCCTTTGAAATGTTGAATCATTCGGACGATTGTTCTTAAAGATCGAGCCAATTGACAAATGTCAAAGGTGATATAAAAAGGTACCGTCTAGGAATTACTCCTCACTGACATATAGAGTTCAAACGCTCACACTCTGGCAGACAAGATGGAACTCTGAACGGTATGGTAGATGGACAGCGAGACTAATACCCGATTTAAAAAAGTGGGTAGAAAGAAAGCACTGTGAGGTAACTATTACCTCACACAGTTTTTGTGCGGACAGGGGTCCTTTCGCAAGTATTTGTGGCGAATGGGAAAAGTGAGCCAACCAAACTGCATATATGGAGATACTGAGTATGTAGAGAGAACAGGTCTGCAACGATCTACTGGTGTATTTACACCTTTAGAAATTATCGAAAAAATTATGATGGATGAAGAAAAATGGAATGCCGTTGCAAATTTTTTGGAGGGTATTATCCGAAAAAAGAAGCGCGAAATGGAAAGCTATGCCGAAGAGCATTGAACATAGGTTTCTCAAAACAGGCCACTCTGGACGCAGGGTGAGTAAGTAAGTGTCCTTCTTAGGACGCCGTGTTGGCCCTCAGCCTCGAAGCAATGCGGAAGCAGTCCCGGGGTGGAGGGAAAAATCCAAGAGAAGAGGAGGAATATTTTCGTGGAATCACCACACACGTAGTAGCGACGGTAACTATATGGTGCGAAGGCATTTTTAACCCGACCGCACCGCCGAAAAAAAAACAAAAAAAAAAAAAATTACATATATTAGTTACTTTTGAATGATCCTTTGGGTAAGAAAACATATTGAGTTTTGCTCATTTTCGATATACATATCGCACTCGGTATGGCTATAAAACTTAAGTAATCAAACACGGATTACGGTCACGGTAAAATCTTGGCTGGCACTTTGGAGCTTATCGGACCGGTAGACTATGCACTCACGCCTAGACTTGCTATTACAACGTTCACGACCCCCTTACCGTCAAGGCAAGAGGGGTAATGGGACGATGTGAGACAGGGCGAATCCATCCATGTATACACAGATGGCTCAAAGCTCGAGGACAGGGTGGGCAGAGGTGTATACTACGAATATCAGGGGATCTCTTTCAGTTTTCGGTTCCCGACTACTGTAGCGGCTTTCAGGCTGAACTGATGGTAATAATGAAAGCCACGGCACTGATACAGTGGGGTGCGATATCCGGAAATGATATCTAATTTTTCACTAATAGCAAAGGCGCAAAACAGTCGACAACCTCCTACGAGATGGCTGAGTCATTTCACCTAAAGGTAACATGGATTCCTGGCCATCGCGACTTTGCAGATAACAGCAGATCCGATGAACTAGCGAGAGATAACTGCAGAGCCGATGAACTATGCCACTGTCTAAGTACCGATGCACCGACGAATACATTAGCAATGGCAGAGACATACCCTTACAAACATGTAAGCTACTTATCCTTGAAGAAATCGTAAGAACCGCGAATGAAAGATGGCGTAATGAAACCACCTGCAAAACCGCCCGACAATTGTGACCGACTCTCAATACTAAATGCACAGAATCTCTGCTAATCCAAAATAAGCACAGTCTTGGCACACTGATTTCAGTCGTAACGGGGCACTGCTAAAAGGCAGATACGTCCAAAAGGTGGGTAATTTCTGTAGAAGTTGTCTAGATAAGGAGGAAGAAGAGGCAATCTCGCAACTTCTGTGCCATCCAGACGTAAGTTTACTATTCTAGGTTGAACATTCTTTAAAGAACTGGAAGATCTCCGTTCTGCAGAAGCCAGGGATATTCTTAAACTTTTGAAAAGCACACACTGGTTTTAGCAGAAATAGGGGCAAACTCCCCTTGCGGCATCACAACGAACTATGAGCCTGAGTGTGTCCCACAGGTCACCCGTTTCAACCTGACCTAGCCTTTGCTCATTTTATGTGCTTGCTAGAAAGATACTTTTATTTAAACGACACTGTTTTACTACTTCCCTATTTACGTTTTCTTTACTCAAAAAATCCAATCTCGAAACTACCTCTGCCATAAAAACCTATAAAGCAGTATTAAAGAAAATATCAAAGACGACGACACTTTTGCAATTATCTGCAAAATTTAAGCGAAAATAAACTTCGAGGATTTTTCTTCGTTCAAGCCTCATCTGAAATTATGAAACTAATTGTATTGCGGGGCTGATTTGTTTTTAACCAGAAACTATAATAATAACATTTTTTATTATTTCTTTTATTTCCTTGCACTCGTTCAGTTGTTACCTTTGTTAATTCCACTTGAAACAATTCGTTATTGCGATATTTTTATGACTGATGGCAAACAAATGAGAAATAAAAATATCAGCAAGTTGCGTCTTAGAGCAAAATGAAGATTGCTGAAATCCGCTTATAGCATTATTAAGCAAATAACAACACCATTATTACAAGAGTTCAAGGAAACGGAAATATTAAATGATATATGAGTGAAAATATCGCCCACATTATAATGAAAGGAAGTGAGATTATTGTATAATATTTTTGATATTTCTATATCACCGAGCTACATGCTTTGTTGTTTTCGAGAAGGACATTATTCCTATATTGGTTGATTGATTGGTTGAAGTGGCGATTCAGCAAGAATCTAATTATTGCTTTAGCACCATTTTTTGCCACATTATCCCTTTGTTAGTGGCTTTGGGGAATTCCTCAAAGTACATATATAATAAAAATCTCCTTAATTTTTTACAATTTTTTTACTGGAAGGTGTTGTACATTTCCTCTGCATAAAAGAAGGAAATGTTGAGCATTCGTTGTATGGAGAAAATGGACAAGACCATCAGCTTAGCAAATTATAAAAAAAAAACGAGATTTCTAAGCAACTTCAAGCTTGCATACTATTACACAAAAATTAAAAAAAGTATTAAGCTGCATAAGAAAATTGTTGTATGGTTCCTATAGTTAAAATAGAGCGCTCAATGTCAAGTACCTTCGTTCAGGTTAGTGGACTATTGAGGCCATTTACTGAGATATTTTTTTTCTTCGTTTTCTTCAAAAACCAAAATAATATTTAAACAAAAAATGCATAACTAAGATTTCGAAAAATTATTTATCACATCATTTTATTTTCCTGCCCAGATTTCAATGAATGGAAAAGATTTAATTGTTACCTAAATTGAAATTAACCCTAGAAAGGTCTCAGATTTGGGTACCTAAAAATAAACGAAAAAAAGGGGTGAGAGGAAATAAGTGTGAGAAAAATGCGGGTTAAATCCACCCAAAATGCCATGATAGAAATAATATTGCGCTCATCAGAGATTTCGTGACGTCACATTAGCTGTTTTGTGCAGTGTTGCCAACCATTTGCTATTCCCAATAAATGTAGTCCTTTTTTATACCAAAAATGCGAACATTTAAGTTTCGTGTTTGTTTCTTTTTTTTTTAAATTAAAGCTACCGAAACTTTAGGTTAAAAAACAAACTATATTATTAAACAAAAAAAGGTTAAAAAAGGTCACTCTGAGAAGATTTTAGTGCTCATGAAAATTTGTTGATTCTTATGAAATTTGATATTTTGAAAGTGCAAATTTATTTTTTTGCTCCTTTTAAGGTTATATAAGAATATTAAATCTTCTTCTTTCAACTCTTCTTATCATTGAACATCTTTTTACGCATTTTAAAAAGCGTTGTAATTTACTGAATGCGAATTAAAACCTGTTGAAAATGCAACTCTATTCACATATTCATGCAACTCTGCGTTTGATTTTTGTTGAAACAACACTAATTTTCTATTACTGTACTTCACTTGTATTTTGACTTTCATTGAATAAACACCATATATATATTATATTCAAAAGTAACGATCAAGAAGAATAAGTTTACTTCCAACAGGTTATGGGACCAGGTGCGAATTCCTGGCAACCAAATCAAAGTAATTGTGTATTACGAATTGCAAAGTAATTGTGTATTACGAAGTGCGAAGTAATTGTGCCACCATGAGTTCGTTGTTCAACATTGAAAAATTAGACGAATCTAATTATGAATCATGGAGCCTGCAAATACAAAGTGTGCTAGTGCATCAGGATTTATGGTCTGTTACGTTCGGAGAGACTCCAGGTCCAGATGAAGGTGCCAAAGAAAGTGATGTGCTCTTGTGGAAAGCAAAAAATGACAAGGCAAAAGCAACTATAATTTTAAGTATTACGCCCATGCAAATTGGCTATGTAAAAAATAGCAAAACAGCGAGTGAAGCATGGAAAAGTCTAGAAGAAGTGCATAGACCGAAAGGGCCGGTGCGAAAAGTCACTTTGTTCAAGCAATTACTTTCAATGCGAATGGCAGACGGTGAGTGTGTCCAGCAATACATTTGCAAGTTTATCTCAATTGCGGAAAAGTTAGCAGGGATTGGCGTAGGCTTCCAAGACGATTTGTTCGTTATAATGCTACTTGCAAGTCTCCCAAAATCCTACGAAAGTTTAGTGGTAGCTTTAGAATCTCGTGATGAGCTTCCTAAACTCAATGCAGTAAAAATAAAATTAATTGAAGAGGGCGAACGGCGTAAAGCATACAATTCAGAATACGTTGAAGGTAACGCGCAAGCATTCGTAGCGCAAGAAATGGCAAAGTCACAAAAAAAGTTGTCTACAAATACAAAAACATACGAAAGAACAAGTGCAGTAGTCAAAAGCAATGACAAAAACAAACGGTCGAATTTCAAATGCTACAGCTGCGGCAAAAAAGGTCACTTTGCTGCTCAGTGCAAAGAAAAAGAACGCGAAAATTCATCACAACAAAACGCAAAGAAAAACGGTTTATTTGCGGCAGCTACAGACAGAATTTTGCATACAGATGCTTGGTGTATCGACAGCGGCGCTTCATCTCATTTGTGTTGTCAACGCAACATGTTCGATAAGTTCGAAGTTTGCAACGAAACGATTATGTTAGCTGGTCAAAATAAAATGACAGCAACAGGCAGAGGAGTTGTACGAATACAAACAAAAGAGTCTGATGTCACACTTGTCGACGTTTTATATGTAGCAGATTTACAATGCAACTTTGTGTCCGTGTCAAAGGCAGTTAAGGGTGGTTACATAGTACAATTCAAGGAAAACAATGCAACAATCATGGATGAGCACGGGGCAAAAATCTTAAGTGCTAAACAGGTCAGTGATCTTTATTTATTTGAAACAAATAAAAATCAATTATATTTTGCGAGGAAATCATCTGATGACGCAATAAAATGGCATGAGCGCTTCGGGCACTTGAACTTCACAAGTTTGAGAGAGCTAAGCAGTAAACAAATGGTGCGTGGACTCAATGTAAACATACCAGCAGATGTCAAATGTGCTTTGTGCATGTCTAGCAAATGCAGTCAGCGTCCGTATAGCAGTTCAGAAAATACAGCAGCAGATGTGCTAGGAGTCGTCCATACCGATGTATGTGGCCCTATAAGTGTAGCATCAATTGGAGGTGCAAAATACTTTTTAACATTTACTGATGATAAAACTCGATACGTCGTAGTATATTTTATTAAACATAAAGGTGAGGCCTTTGACAAGTTCAAAGAATATAAGGCGATGGTAGAATGCCAGACAGGTAAAAAATTGAAAGTCCTAAGAAGCGATAACGGGACTGAATTTATAAACAAACGTTTTGATGAGTTTTTAAAAGCGAATGGTATATTGCGGCAATTGACAGTACCATATACGCCACAACAAAACGGCGTAGCAGAGAGATTAAACCGAACGCTTATCGAGATGGCGAGATGCATGTTGCTTAGTGCAAATGTTGGGGAGTCACTATGGGCAGAGGCAGTGGCGACGGCAGCTTATTTGAGAAATCGTGCACCAACAAAATCATTGGGAACTGTGACACCATACGAAGCATGGTTTGGTAGAAAGCCAACAGTAGTACACTTACGCGCATTTGGATCATATGCAGTTGCACTCGATAAATGTCAACGTGGTAAGTTCAAACCAAGAGGTAAGGAGTATACCATGGTAGGTTACTCAGATACGGCAAAAGCCTACAGATTGTATGATCGCAAATCGAATCGCTTAATTGTAAGCAGAGATGTGTATTTTATAGAGAAACAAAATGCATATAAGCAAAACTATGAGATAGCACATACAAATGAAAATAGTACGGCGAGCGTAGATGATAATGTTAATGAAGTTAATATTGAAATTTCAAATAATGCGCAACCAGATGTCAATGTACATAATAATATCGAACAAGAGAATGTTATTGAAATCGCTCCTGTTGTTACATATTCAGACAGAAGCGATGATGATTTTGAATCGGCAGAAGAAGATGCAGTAGAGCCTAGACGTTGCGCAGGTAGACCTAGAATGATACGTACAGGTAGTGTTGGTAGGCCAAGAAAGGCATATAATTATTTGAGTCTTATGCAAAAGGAAGATGTCAAAATACCTGATACTGTAAACGAAGCAATGGCAAGTGAATTGTCAGAATATTGGTATGATGCTATGCAAAACGAATATGAGTCACTAATGAAAAACAAAACATGGGAACTTGTAGAGCTTCCCGCCGGACAAAAATTAGTGCGTAATAAATGGGTATTTTCTATAAAGCGAAATAAAGAAGGTGACATAGAGCGTTTTAAAGCTAGATTGGTAGCGAAGGGTTGTTCGCAAGTTTATGGCGTGAACTACACTGAAACGTTTTCTCCTGTGGTTCGCTATAGTACAATCAGAATGATATTTGCTATTGCGGCAGAATATAGGCTACATCTACACCAAATGGACGTATCGACCGCATATTTAAATAGCGAGTTAGACGAAGATATTTTTATGTCACAACCAGAGATGTTTATGAATAAGCGATACCCAAATCATTGTTTGAAATTAAAGAAAGCCTTGTATGGGCTTAAACAGTCGGGACGAAATTGGAACATAAAACTAGATTCAGTTTTAAAGCAAATCGGTTTTAAACAATGTGAGAGCGAACCGTGTGTATATGTTAATAATCATAATGGGCAAATTAACATAATTGCAGTGTATGTGGATGATTTGCTGATCGCATGCTCTGACTTAAATCGTATGCAACGAGTGAAGAGTATGATAGCAAAACGATTTGAGGTGGTGGATAAGGGTCAAGTCCAACACTTCTTGAGCATGGAGGTTGAAAGAGAAGGCACAACTGGAGCTATATTTGTAACTCAAAAGGGGCATATAAGAAAATTACTACGTGAACATGATATGCAGGATTGTCGACCAATTTCTGTACCTTTGGATCCTGGACATAGAGTTGATTGCAATAACGAAAAATGCAAGAAGGTTGATCAGATAAAATACCAATCACTCATTGGATCGCTAATGTATATAGCAGTGTGCACGCGACCAGATATTTTACACTCGGTGTGTAAGCTTGCTCAAAGAAATACCAACCCACATGCAGAACATTTAGCGGCAGCGAAACGTATACTGAGGTACTTAAACACGACGCAAGATAAACGACTGAAATATTACCAAACGGGAAAACCAATTGAATGCTTTGTGGATGCAGATTGGGGCGGCGATGTAAGTGATCGTAAGTCGTATACAGGGTACGCTATAATTTTGGCTGGAGCAGTTTTCTCTTACGAATCGAAGAAACAGTCGACGGTAGCACTTAGCAGTACTGAAGCCGAATATATGGCTTTAACATGTGTCGTTAAAGAAGCCATTTATTTAAAACAATTGCTGAATGAAATGGAGCTTAATTGTCCTAAAGTTATGACCGTGCATGGAGATAACTTGAGTGCGATGAATTTGGTGAAGAACCCAGTATATCATTCCAGAACAAAACATATCGATATCAGATATCACTTTATAAGAAACGTATATGAAGCTGGTGAAATTGAATTAACTTATTGTAACACCAGCAGTATGATTGCAGACGTTCTTACTAAGAATTTAGCTAAACCTACTCATGAAAAGTTTGTAAAAATGTTAGGTTTAAATTGAAATGAAATATTTTATTGCTTGAATATGTTCATTGAGGAGGAGTGTTGAAAATGCAACTCTATTCACATATTCATGCAACTCTGCGTTTGATTTTTGTTGAAACAACACTAATTTTCTATTACTGTACTTCACTTGTATTTTGACTTTCATTGAATAAACACCATATATATATTATATTCAAAAGTAACGATCAAGAAGAATAAGTTTACTTCCAACAAAACCATAGAGGTGTGATCGTTTCTACCGATATCCAATCCTTAGTGGGACATAGGGCGTCAAGAGGTGTATTCATAGTGAGCAACAAAATACCAGAAAATACTGAAGAAATCATAACGACATTTTTACAAAAAGTGCACCTTATGTATCTTGTTACATAACCTGAAATATAGCAAAAACTTGTTCCCTTAACAAAAGAATTTCTCTTAACAAAAACTCATAAATTAAATTGTTCATAACCATAACACATTTATTTAAAAAAACTCACATTTTAAAGACAATTTGTCATGCATACAAAGTTCTTCAAGTAATTCAATTAAAATTTGGTATTTTATTTTCTTTAAGTGGGCATTTTAGTGCGTTTTTATATCCAAAGCTAGGCAACACTGCAATAGCGAGAGAGCGATTTGACTGCTGGAAGGAAAAGAACACCAACAATAACCGCAATCACGGGCAATGTGACCAGATGTTGAGAAAAAGTAAAGCTAAATAAAACTGAGTGTATTATTGAACTAATTTAAAAACAAATGTATATTTTACAAAATTATAAACATTACATTTTAATTAGAACAGGCTAGAAAATATCATGAGGAAAAAACTAAAATTACGTGAATAAATAACAAAAAAATGCGAGATCAAGTTACGAAAATAGTTTTCTTGCCTTACTGGTGCTAAAACCACGTCACTCATTGTCAAATTCGCTGAGAACAAAGTAAGGGTATCAGGATAGGCGTCATCTCATTATTCTTTCCATCATGGTTTTCTATAAGAAGCGAGTGAAAAACAGTTAAGAGGAAATGAGTGTGAGAAAAATGTGTTGGGCTTAAACCTAAACCACTCACTTCTATAAAAAAGGACTCAAACCAAAATAATAGGGTGGGTAGTGCAGTCTACTCAGGTTGAACTGATAGCTACACATTCTGCAAGCAGAGCTTCACACTTAGCCACAATGAAGCACTGGTACAACTAGTTTCAACTAGACTGTCGATCCTTGCAGAATGAATTTCAGGCACGCCGTCCGAAAATGGTTGTTGTGTCAGAAGCAATCAATGCTGTGCGTGAATTGAAGACATATCGCGAGAGAGAGCCTTCCTTGAGCATTAGTGAGACTGGCATACATTCAATATTGCATGAACATTGGCCGTCAGGAAGACGGCTGTTCTCGTTCTTCTTCTTTCATAGCTCTACAATGCGGGATGCGTCAAAGCTTCCTTCAAAATGAGGTCTATCTTGAGCTGTTGCTTCGTAGTTACGTATTTCCAACTTCTCAAGATCGTGTTCCACTGCGTCTATCCAACGGTTCCTTGGTCTACCTTTGGTCTTCACGCCCATTAGCTTTCCCGTCAAGGCTTTCTTCCTGGTACAGTCAGCAGGCATACGAATCACATGACCTAGCCATCTTATGCACTGCGCTTTAACAAAACATACAACTGTCTCGTTGTGAGTTGGATCGTTCAGTTCAAAGTTCAGTCGAATTCTGCAGGTACCATGATCCATTCTTATTGGGCCAAAGATCTTTCTTAAAATTTTTCTTTCCATGCTAGCAATCTGCGTGCAAGGATGATGCTTAAGAGTCCATACCTCACAACCATACGTTAGGATTGGTCGAATAAGGGTATTCTACATAGTTAACTTTGCAGTTTTAGACAAATGTTGGGACTTGAACATGCGAAGCGTAATACGCTTTGTTGGTGGCGTTGATGCGATCTCTGACTGCGGAGGCTGAATCATCGCTACATGCGAACATTTGTTCTCGTTGGATACCAAATAATTTGATAATTGCCCAAAGAGGACTCGAACCGTTTGGTATAAATAAATTCAGATGACTCAAAACACGCGTATGACTTTGTAATCTTGGATCTATGCAAGTGAGTCGTGCTTAATCCAACAAAAGTTGTTCGCGGAAGAAGCACCTCAAAGCAATGGTCGCCGCTTTTTTCTAGAAAATCTAGTCATGCCTCAATTGTACCAATTTTTTACTTTTTTTGTTTTTTCCTACCAATAGAAACATTTAAAACAGTCAATACTGAGTGGTGCACTGCCATGTGTTTGCCAGAAGTTTTCGGAGAATTAAAGAAAACCAACCGCTGAACACAAATCATTCATCCCCAAGACAATGCATGCTCTCACGTATCGGCTAACAAAAGAGAGTTTTTGAGCACGTAAAAGGTCGTATTAGTAGTTTTTTTGGCCTGAAAGCCCTGAGCTGACTCCTAGTGATTTTTTTTTGGCTTCCCGAACATCATCCCCGGGCATCATCAGTAAATGCGAAGCCAATGCCTGAAAAAGCTGCTGAAGCCTTTAAGCAGCTCGTGTTGAAGGCATCCACTTCTGAGTGGCAAAAGTTCCTTGAAAATTGATTCAAGCGAATGCAGAAATATATTGACTTCAAAGGAGAATATTTTGAGAAACAATAAAGACATTTGTATTATTATTTTACTGCGCTTTCATTATTGGGCACAAAATGCAAAAGGCCACCCTCGGTGTTGTGTTTTTTTTTTTTGTTTTGTAAAAATTGTTGAACTACAAAACAAAAGGTGTAAGTTCAAAACTATAACATTTGCCTTATTTTAATTTTTTGTTGATGCTTCTGTTGTTATTATTAGATTGACTTCAAACCAATTCGAGAAAGCGGAGAGAGATGTACCCTCAATATTACACAACAAAACTATGTAATTGATTACAACTTGGACAAGCTAAGGGTAGCTGAAATGAAAAGTGTTAACCAATATTGCAATATGACAAGTCAGTGTGTGGAGTGCAGCAAAATCCATTAATCATGCAACAGATTTTTAATTTAAGCTTTACATACCTACTCTTACAAACTTATTTTTCATCACTTTTACAAAAAGAAAAATAAACAAAAAAAAACCAAAGAAGTTCCCAGAACCATAACGCATTTTGGAATCCACCGCTCCATGGCTGTTCAAAGTAATTAAACATATATATATTACTCTTAAGACAACACAAACAACGAAATGCATTCAAGTTGACCGCAAGACAAATATTTAAGCGCCAAGTCAGCCGTTCGGCCAACCATTTCCGTTGTTGCAGCCGTTGGCTTTGCTGTTGACTGGTGTCGCAGCAGGTGCGAAATTAAAATGTCAATTAACTAAGATACTTAAAATTTTGATTTACGTTGCCGCGTATGAAAATGAGATTACTTTAGTAGGTAGGGTCAGTATGGAGGTGTAAATACTGAATTCATGCATACTTGCATACTTCATACATACGAGTACAGCCCGCGACAAAGCGATGGCACATGAAGAATTTGAGTAGTTTTTACTTGATTTAATTTTCTTTTTCAATGTACATCATTTTTTTTTTTTTTTTTGAAAGCGTTGCTCATTGTCTAACAAGAGGCTAGTAAAATAAAATTTCAAACTTAATCAAAAAATTTTTGAAATTACACAAACATTTTATCACAGTTCCCAGTTATAATTGGAATTTCTAGAAAGATTTTGGGTAAACAGTTTTATAGTTTATTAATTTTTAGTCTAACAAAGTGCAAGTTTAAAGTTCCCAAAAAATTCTGTTGATTTTTTTTATTTTTTTTTTTTCATTGACGGTTTTGCGCCATTTTTTCTCTTCCTTTCTTAAATAAATCGTTTAACTTTTATTAAGGATTTTGGTGAAGGGGAGCACTCTAATGAGTATTAAATGAACTTTTGAAGAGTTTGTGATTTTTTGGTTGCGAGCCGAAAAATATTTTCTTTGTTTTTATTAACATTTCTTAAATGTTAAAAAAAATGAAATTATTTAACATAAAAAAAAGAAACTCAAATTTTTTAAGTTAAATTTTTTTAGATAAATTTTTTTTAACTAAATTAAAATTGAGCTCAATAAATTACAAGTTTCCAGTAGCTAAAAATTCCGTTGAATTTTATAATTTTTTTCTCTGACGGCGTTGCTCCTTTTCTTCTCTGCTGTTGTAGAACAAATCGTTTGCCTTCTACTAAAGATTTCCGTGGGCTTGAGACTTTTTGGTTGCGAACCAGTACATTTTTTTTTTAATTAAAATTTGTTATTGATTTTTTTTTGTAAACAAAATTTCATTAAATTTATGTTTTTTTTATTCATTTTGTTTTTTTAACTAAACATTTTTTAGATACATTTTTGTGAATTAAGTTTTTTTTAATTTAATTAAAATTAAGTTCAATAAAGTGCAAGTTTCAAGTACCTTAAATATTCCGTTGATTTTTTATAATTTTTTACTCTGACGGTGTTGGATCTTTTCTTCTCTGCTGTTGTAGAACAAATCGCTTTCCTTTTACTAAAGATTTCCGTGGAGAAAAGCACTTTTATGAGTAAAAAATGAATGTTCGAAAGGATTGCGACTTCTTGGTTGCGCACTCAAAACTTTTTTTTTATTAAAATTTTTTTTACATTTTTTTTAGTGTGAAAAAAAACATTTTATTTGCGTTAAGACAATTTTTTTAAGTAACACTTTTTAAATTAAATTTTTTATATCAAAATAGTTTTTTAAATAAAATTTTTGTGTCAAAATAATTCTTTAAATTATTTTTTTTTTTAATAAAATTAAAATTAAAAACAAAAAAAATTTTAATGGAAAAAAAAAGAAAAAAATTATGCATCATACAATATGCTCGAAATTTTTTTATTTGAAAAAAAGCCTAGCACAGTCAACCAATAATATGACAGAACTAAATGGAATTTCTTAGTAACTTCAGACCTGCACTTTATGAACTCTAATAAACTATAAAATTGAATACCAAAATCTATTGTAATTAAAAACTGT